>NC_080176.1:37014188-37277654 GCF_950295315.1 Erinaceus europaeus
GTTTAATGAGAGCAGAGGACACCCACATTTTCATTAAGACAATTCCAGGCCAACCTCCACATTCTTACAAAAACACTGATAAGCATCTATGAGATGCTCTGGCCAGCTGCCAATCAAAAAGAAGAGACAACTGATGTTGGCAAAGGCTGAGAAGCCTGAAAACTAGTCATGAGTCTTGCCTGGCTAAGCCTGCAGTGCTGCAAGGAGCTGTCGGAGACAGGGACAAAACACACATGGTTTGGAAAAGGAGATGGGAGCACCTGAAGCATTGCAGAACTGATCAGTATTGTTATAGACTCTACAGCAAGAAGACTGTGGCTTGATCCAGTCAAAGTAATCATCGATCCAGGAGGATGGAGTGAAGCCTATTCGGGTGCTAGAAAAAAAAGAAAAGAAAATTCATGCTCAGCCTCATAAATGAGTTTTCAGTTTTAGTCCTTTTCCTTGAACCTTATTTAGATTTTAAAGTGCTACCCAATGAAAAGATGAACTATGTTAGCACTTAATGGAAAACTTGCAAAAGTACAAGATTATATGTTGGTCCTTTAAAAAGTGATATTGAGGGGCCCGGGCGGTAGCGCAGTGGGTTAAGCGCACATGGCACAAAGTGCAAGGACTGGAAGAAGGATCCTGGTTCGAGCCCCCGGCTCCCCACCTGCAGGGTGGTCGCTCCACAGGCAGTGAAGCAGGACTGCAGGTGTCTATCTTTCTCTTTCTCTCTCTGTCTCCCCATCTCTCTCAATTTCTCTGTGTCCTATCCAGCAACAACAATAGCAATGATAACAATAATAACAACAACAATAAGGGCAACAAAATGGGAAAAATGGCCTTTAGGAGCAGTGGATTCATAGTGCAGACTCCAAGCCCCAGCAATAACCCTGAAGACAAAAAAAAAAAAAGTGATATTGAGGTCAAGTTATGGGAAAGTCAAACACATATACTGTATGTATGAATGTACCAAAAGTTTTGTACATGTGGCTGATAGTAGTGTGGGGGATTGAACCTGGGACTTTGGAGCCTCAGGCATGAGAGTCTCTTTGCATAACCATTATGCTCTCTACCTCTGGCCCAATTTTTAAAATTCTACATTCTTGGAGAAACAGAAGAGAGGGAGAGATGATAAGACATCAATCTATAGAACTCTCTCTATTACTGCCCATGGTATCTCGTGTAGGGCCCACAACTAAGTCCTAGGCTCATTCACGGTAAGGCATGTGTTTTACCCACAGAGCTATCTCTTGGTCCCTAGCATATATTTAAAAAAAAAAATTCTAAGAAAACCTATTCTCAGTGAGACATTTCAAGCTAAGTTGATCCCAGCCAAGAACCACCACCAGCGCCCCCCGCTACCCCCCAGGAAGATGGGTACTGACTAGTTGTCCAGCTGAGCTGCAGTGAATATCTGTTGCACCAGGGAGTCGTTGTTGCAGCCCATTCCCCCGCACACCATGTTCTGCCCTTTCAGAGAAGTATAGTCGTGCCCTTCCTCCAGGACAAAGTAGACCGGTGGGCCTGCGTGCAGGTACTGGCCGAGGGACTTGAAATAGTCTGTCATGTAGGAGTCCTGGAAGAACGGCCAAAGCCAAGACTGGACATGAGTGTTCTCAGGACTTTAAGTGAGATAAAGACTGTTGGTAGAGTGCTGGACGGCTTCTGACAGGGCCATTTCCAGCTCAGACTCATCCCTGTGCACCAAGCCTCTCCTGCTCATTCTCTCTGGGGCCTCACAGAGGAGGGAACCACGTCTGGCTGGTCCCACCATAGGAGGGCCCCTCACAACGGAAGAGAGTAACTTCTCACATCCTGCTACTGTGCTCCAGAAGCTGCCAGAGTAGTTGAGAAGGCCAAAGCACATATTTATAGAGCCTTATGGAGGTTCTTATAACACGGGAGAAAATACTAGCACCTGCATTTAGAAGCCGGCATCAGACCCACATGCATGTTTTGAAAAACTGATTCACAGATTTCTAAGTAAGTTAAAACAAAAAAGAAACCATCTTACATCTGGCATTGAAAGAGACTGATCCAATCCAATTTCTACTTTGTTCATGACTGCAATACTGAATGAAAGAACACCTACAAATACAGCCACCTGGAATGAAACACGAGTTATAAGACAGTGACTGCTTAGAACTAAAATGAGCTTAAGAATATAAGTAAGACTTAAACATAAAAGGATCCAGAACTTCCCTAAATGGCCAACTTTAAATGGCAGAGACTATAGGACAGTGGCTAAGATAATTGTAGCTAGATTCAAACTACCCAAATTTTAATCCTGGCTTTACTACTTAAAAGTGAGTGACCATGGGGAAGTCCCTCAACTTCTGTATCTACATTAATAAAATAGAAAAAACAAGATACATAAAAGCAGATGGTTTTGTGGATTAAATGAGAAGAATCCAGGGTTAGTTTAGATATTAGTATAGTACTCAACATTTATTATAATACTGAATAAAAATGTTTAGTGGTATTATCAATGGAAGAATTTCTTTAATTTTTTATTTTTAAATTATCTTTACTTATTGGATAGTAACAACCAGAAATTGAGACAGAAGGGGAGAGACAAAAACACCTGCAACACTGCTTCACCACTTATAAAGTTTTCCCCCCGCAGGTGGGGACCAGGGGCTTGATTCCAGGCCCTTAAGCATTGTAACTATGTGTACTCAGTCAGGTGCACCACTACCCAGCCCAATACAGGTAGGGTGTTTTGTTTTGTTTTGTTTTTGTTTTTTAATCAGAGCACTATTCAGTTCTGGTGTATGGTGGGGCCAGGGACTGAACCTAGGATTTTTGGGCCTCAGGTATGAGAGACTCTTTTAAAAAATATTTTATTTATTGATGAGAAAGACAGGAGGAGAGAGAGAATCAGACATCACTCTGGTACGTATGGTTCTAGGGATCGAGTTTAAGACCTCATGCTTGAGAGTCCAGTGCATCACCTCCCAGACCACCATCAGAGACTCTTTTTCATGACCATTATGCTAACTATCCCTTGTGTTTTCTTTTTTTTTTATTAAATTTATTTATTGGCTAGAGATAGCCAGAGATAGAGAGGGGTGGGGGAGATAGAGAGAAAGACAAGACACCTGCAACCCCGCTTCACCACTTGTGAAGCTTTCCCCCTGCAGGTGTCTACCAGAGGCTGAACCTGGGTCCTTGCGCACTGTAATGTGTGTGCTTAACCAGGTGCACCACCGCCTGGCCCCGTGTTTTCTTTTTAGGTTGAATAGCTATCATTGTTGGTTATATGCAGTACATAAACTATGAAAAGCTTTTGCATGGTGACTAAGCAGTTCACGGAGCAGAAGAGAGAGGCGAGTAACACTGTAAAGGGCATGAAGGAGAGGTTGTGGTGATGGAAAAGTTTGTATCTGGGTGGGCCAGGTGGTAGCGTAGTGGGTTAAGCGCACATGGCACAAAGCACAAGGACTGGCATAAGGATCCCCGTTTGAGCCCCCAACTCCCCACCTGCAGGGGAGCCACTTCACAGGTGAAGCAGGTCTGCTGGTATCTATCTTTCTCTCCCCCTCTGTCTTCCCTCCTCTCTCCATTTCTCAGTCCTATCCAACAACAGCAATAATAATAATGATGATGATAATGACAACAATAATGAACAATAAACAACAAGGGCAACAAAAGGGGGAAAAATGGCCTCCAGGAGGAGCAGTGGATTCATAGTGCAGGTGCACTGAGCCCCAGTGATAACCCTGAAAGCAAAAAAAAGAAAAAAAGAAAAGTCTGTATCTTGATTGCACATGTGATAAATTAACACAGAACTAGATACATACGCTGTGCCAATGACAAAATCCAGGTTTAACAGCAAAGTACATTAATCATGTAAGACCACATGAGAAATAAGCAATGGGCACCTCAGTCTTCTATAATTTATAATTATCTCAAACTGGAAAATTCTTGTCTATATACTAAGTGCTAAAAATGAGCTAGAGTGGTCCAGGAGGTGGAGCAGTGGATAAAGCATTGGATCCTGGGTTTGAGCGATAGCACAGCTGGTTAAGCACATGTGGCGTGAACCGTAAGGATCAGTGTAAGGATCCTGGTTCGAGCCCCCAGCTCCTCACCTGCAGGGGGGGTGAAGTAGGTGAAGTAGGTCTGGACATGTCTATCTTTCCTCCTCTCTCCATTTTTCTCTGTGCTATCCAACAACAATGACATCAATAACAACGATAATAGCCACAACGATAAAACAAGAGCAACAAAAGGAGAAAAAAAAGCATAGGATCCTCAAGCATGTGGTCCTGGGTTCAATCCCCAGCAGCACATGTACCAGAGTGATGTCTGGTTCTTTCTCACTCTCTCTCTCTCTTCCTATCTCATTAATTAATAAATAAAATCATAAAAAAACTAGCTAGAAAAATATCCTCTAGATTTGCAAATGTTTATTCCCTTTGCAGGTGGGGGTCAGGGGCTTGAACCTGGGTCCTTGAACACTGTAACATATATGCTCTACCAAGTTTGCCACCACCTGGCCCCTTGTCTGATTTCTTAGAAGGTGTGTGACAAATCTGTCTCAAGGGGAAATGAGAAAAATCACAGAAAAGCTTATACCACAATTGGTCTCATCCAGTCTTTAAGCAGAAATGGGGAATAGGAGTTTTTGAAGAACCGAAACAAGTAGCTTTCAGAGGCCTGGACACTTGTGCCATCTTCAGCACCTCTGACACAGCAGAGGATGTCCATACGATTTTTCTGAGGGAATAAAGAACAAAGGTCACACCTACCGGTTGTTTCATCTAAATTCTAGACCAAGTGAGAGAGACTGTAATCTTGCTAACAACTTACCTCTTGACGCTTAATGTCTAGCCCCAAGAGACTCACAAAACAGGTAATCTGAAGAAGGAAATCAATGAAGACCGCCATTCCCGCAAACAGAGAGAAGGTATGAACCGCCGGCATCACTGACAAGGCTCCTGTGGGGAGAGAAAAGCTGTGGCAGCACTTCCCTCTACAGCAGGAAGTCCTCTTACTTCATGCACACCTGTCAGGACTGGGAGCCAGAAATAGTCCACCCCGAGAGCAGACCCCTCTCCCAGCACCACCATGACAAATGAATCAGTCCTGCAAGTCTATGGCTGTCACACAAGAACAAGAGGAGAATATGGAAGACTAGTGTATTTCAAAAAGGAGTCAGCATCAGAATCATGGGGAGTTAAGAATATAGGTCTCTGGGGGGTCTGGTGGCAACACAGCGGGTTAAGCGCACATGGCGTGAAGCACAAGGACCAGCTCAAGGATCCCAGTTCATCTCCCAGCTCCCCACCTGCAGGGAAGTCGCTTCACAAGCAGTGAAGCAGGTCTGCAGGTGTCCTTCTCTCCCCATCTCTCCATTACTCTGTCCTATCCAACAACAGCAGCAATAACCACCACCACCACCACCACCACAAAAACAACAAAAAGAATTACAAGGGCAACAAAATGGGAAAAATGGCCTCCAGGAGCAGTGGATTCATAGTGCAGGCACCGAGCCCCAGCAATAACCCTGGAGGCAAACAAATAAATAATAGTAAAAAAAGAATATAGGTCTCTGTGAACTCCATTCCACTGTTTTTAACATATTAAATTTATGCATATTAAAGTTTGAGAACCACTAATATAGACAATGTACAGGTTTTTCTTTCTTTTTTAAATTTATTTATCAATGAGAGGGGTAGGAAGAGAGAGGGAAAGAACCAGACAACACTCTGGTACATGTGCTGCCAGGGATCAAACTCAGGACCTCATGCCTGAGAGTCCAATGCTTTACCCACTGTGCCACCTCCCGGACCACTACAGATATTTCTTAAGTGCTTTCTGTGTTTCACTGAGAGAAGGATGGTATTTTCTATCTGCTATTATGTCAACCACATCACTCTCCCAGTTAAATTAAAAGAAGGGCCTCTGAGTAGCACCAGGCCTGCAATCATAGCATCCTCCTCCACGTGCCTCAGTCCCCACCTCTCTTACTCCCACCCCCAAGCCACTCCAAACATGAGGTGCTTTGGCAGCTGCTTTTAGCATACTTGTACTGGCTTTCTAATAACAGAAGAAATATCCATAAGAAGGAACTATTAACGACCACAGTGCATTGTAGAAACGAAGAACAACATGCTGATAGTGTGTCTACACTGAGAGACTTCTACATATGAAGTCCCACAACAGTCCTGTGTCAGATGACCTGGTGGCCAATGTAGTGATTTCTGTTTGTAATCCATGGACTGTTGGTCTTCCCTGGATTTACTGGACAATTCTAATCTGGCTTTCTCTCTAGAGGTTTTAGTCAGTGTCTCACTACATGTCAGAGCTGGGAGCAGAGGCAGCCCCACTAGAAAGCGTTAGTTGACTAATCCATATGGAAGAAATAGACAAATGCTGATTTTTGTTCCAATGTATTCTAGTTTTTGACTGAAGACCTAAGAACCTCTGTTTAATAATGAAGTTGCTTCCCTAGTGAACTGTGTACACAGAGGAGGAAAAGGAAGACTAGCTATGACAGAGACAAAAGACCTATAAGCTACTGTCTATGATTTTGGTCTGCTACTTATTTCTGTTTTAAGGATTCTGTGACTGCAAGAATGCTGTTTTCAAATAGCAACAGCTGCCATGGATACCACAAAAGGCAAGTAGGAGGGGAATGCTAATGCAACATTATAAAACAACACAACAGATGGCCCTTTTGGTCACTACCAGGCCACCCCATCATCTGGGGTTCTAATTAGGGAATCATTGGATTCCCACATAGACATGATGGGCATAGACCTCTAACAGATCCCTCTCTCCACCATCACTAGCCACTTCCATCAAGAAGAACATCATAAGCTTTTTTGTGGGCCTCTATAGGACCTTGCTCTCAGTGTAGAAAAATAGTGGTAGAGACTCCCCCACTCTTTGAGGGGAGGCTGGATTAACATACTCTGCCACTCAAGAAGACTGGTTCTGAAATGAGTACAACCTAGAATATTCCTAGCTGTGACCATGGACTATGAGCTCAGACTGACAGGGATGCAGAGGTTACACAGGCTCCTGTGTTAAATATGAATAGACATGGGCCGTAGGTCAGATTGATGGGTTTACAATTAATGGTAATTATATATTTTCCTCATACTTGGGAGCTAATCTCTGCCCTGGTCCAGCTTTGTAGTCCTATTTCTAACTCTGACACCAGCTTCCCAAACAATACTTTCAGCTCACTTACCTGTTAGCTATCATGCTCAGGCAAAAATTAGTAAAGTCATTGGCCCCTGGGAATATACCTAAAATAGACTTCCTAGCTTCTTCCTACATGAAGACCCTTAGTTCCATCTGCTCTTTTCTTACCTTTAGGTTCCTGATTACTATTATTTTTTTAATTTTTTATTTAAGAAAGGATTAATGAACAAAAACATAAGGTAGGAGGGGTACAACTCCACAAAATTCCCACCACCCAATTGTTCCTGATTATTAAACAATTGGTTCTGCTTTATATCTTAATCCTATTCAGCCACCAAGCTGCAGATGCTACCATGTTGCTATCCTTACTTTCCTAGGCAGATGACCTCACCAATGTGTCCTGGAATCTCACCTTCCCAGAGCTCTGCCCCTCTAGAGAAAGACAGAAACAGGGTAGGGGTATGTATCCACCTGCCAACACCCATGTCCAGTAGAGAAGCAATTACAGAAGCCAGACCTCCCACCTTCTGCACCCCATAAAGAATTTTTGGTCCATACTCCGGAGGGTTAGAGAATAGGGAGCCTTCTGATGAAAGAGATGGAATATGGACCTCTGGTGGTGGGAACTATATACAACTGTACTCTCTTACCCTACAATCTTGTCATTATTAGATCAATTAATAAAAAATAATAAATAAAGGAAAAACAATGTGAGAAAGAAGACACCTGCCAAATGATAGCCAAGATAGTGACACTAATTTTTCTTGTCCACTCTAAAACAATTACAGATGGTACTTGAAAGAGAAAAAGGAAGAACACATGAAGCACTGAGAAACTCAGGGGCCATCTAGTCCCAGGTTCAGCTAACTACAAGACTGTTAAGATTCAAAGTGAAAATTACCTAAGAAAAAGGCTACCGTCTCTGAGAAGGACGACAGGAACATACTGGGAGCCACTTCACCCAGCACCCTGCCCAACTGCTGGTCCAGGGTTTCCCCTTGAAGACGTTCATCTCTCTTAAAGAATAAAACACAACAAGCAACATTAACATTTCTCAGCAACAGTAACATCCTGTTCTACCCTGTTTTAATGGCAAAAATGTTTTGTAGCATTTTTTATTACTATATTCAACATATAAGTTTGGGAGGGAGACCTAAAAATTTCCTCGTTAATTTATGCAGAGTATTTCTAAACATCTGAGTTAGTAACAGGTGAGAAGTTCAAAGAAAGACTATCAGAGAGATACATGGAATACAGGCTTTAGGTGGCCAGGCAGTTAAATGACACCAGTACACACCACAGATTCTCCAGGCAAAAGAGAACTGAGAATCAATGAGACCTTCTGATTTGATTTTTTACATCAGCTGGGCTGATGCTGACTTTTCCTTTTTTTCAGTGTATTTCACTCTTCTATGCTACGATGAGTGTCATTCTACAGCGGTTGTACCCCCGATATTTTCCACACATATGATGGTCCTTTGTGCATGCAAGTTGTACTTTCTTAAAACCAGATTCTTGACTGTCTCGCATCTTGGGACAACTGACTCTAACACCTTTGGAATGTATTTCTTTACTAACCTGTACTTCACTTCTGCAATAATTCGTTGTTGCTTACCAACAACAATAGCAACAACAACAAAAAAACCCGTAAATAAACAAATTCTCCCTTTATGTGTAGTTTATAACCAAAGGCAAAAGTGAAATTCTTGGCCCCAAAATGTCCAGAAGAAGGGGCAAAAGAGAAAAATGAAACAAAGCCTCTCACCCCAGTGCCTATTCCTGGAGCTCTGTCCCTGGTTAGATGCCAACTCCGAGTGGGAAAATGTACCTGGTAGGTCTGGACCAGAATGAAGATGTTGTCCACCCCAACAGCCAGCACAAGGAATGGGATAACTTCAATCACAATGAGGGTGAGTGGGATCCCCAGGTAGCTGAAGATGCCGAGGGAGCATGCCACTGAACTCAGGACAATGAGGATGCCAGCAATGCCCAGCGAGACTTTGGAGTCCACCTAGGAGAGTGACAAGGATGGATGAGTCACCCCAGGTGGCTTCTGTTCAGTTTCCAAAAGGTCCTAATTTTTACTTGCTTATATGTACATATTCAATCTAATGTGATTTCCACTGAAGAGAAGATATAAAAAAGTTTCAATCGTCCCAAGCAACATATTTTATGAGTTTATAATCTGAGGTGATGGGGATAGACAAATGACAAAAATCGGATCATATAGGAAAAAGTTTAAGTTAAAGATAAATAAAGGGGGCTGGGTGGTGGTGCACCTGAGCGCATGTATTACAATGCACAAGGACCCGGGTTTGAGCCCTGGTCCCCACCTGCTTTATGAGTGGTGAAGCAGGGCTGCAGGTGTCTCTCTGTCTCTCTCCCTCTCTATCACCCCCTTCCTTCTTAATTTCTGGCTGTCTCTATCCAATAAACAGATAATAAAAAAAAATTTTTTTAAGTTAAAAAAAAAGATAAAAACCCATGAACCCTAGGAAAATAGGTAGGAGATAGTGAATGTCAAATATGTTTAAAATAGGAATTTAATGCACTTTTAAAATAATGAACTAAAAGTTGGGGACACAGCATAATGATTATGCAAATGATTTCCATGCCCGAGACTCTGAGGCCCCAGATCAATACCCAGCACCACCCTAAACCAGAGCTGGGCAGTGCTCTCGGGAAAAAAATGAGCTGGATTAAATACAGGCAGAACAGGACATGATACTCTGCACACTGTCACTTAGAGGATGCATCAGATACATACACACACACACACCACTTACCAGAATCCTGCTGCAGCTTTTGATGTGTCCTAAGGCTATGGAAATATACAGAAACATGATGCCATAGCTGATCATAATAGTGAAAACATCACTGTTACTTTCACGATTCAGTTCATCTTCAATACTTTGTTCAGCCGAGAAAGAAACAGTCAGATTTGGATTCTTGTAGTCTTTCACAAAACTAATAAACCTAAAGAGCGAAAAGAAATGTGTACTTTTAGCTAAGACTTAATGAGAGCTGAATGATGAGCTTCTCTCCCACCTTCCATGACACAGAAACCAGGTTTACTTAACCTGTACCCCACAGTGAAATCTTCTCCAATGCAGAAAAGTGGAAGATTTCCTATATTACACTGTTTCATGTATGCAGGATTTTCTATTTAAAACATGTCAGAGGGAGTCAGGCGTAGCTCAGCGGGTTAAGCGTAGGTGGCGCAAAGCACAAAGATCAGCATAAGGATCCTGTTTCGAGCCCCCGGCTCCCCACCTGCAGGGGAGTCGCTTCACAGGTGGTGAAGCAGGTCCGCAGGTGTCTATCTTTCTCTCCCCCTCTCTGTCTTCCCCTCCTATCTCCATTTCT
This sequence comes from Erinaceus europaeus, assembly GCF_950295315.1. NCBI lineage: Eukaryota > Metazoa > Chordata > Mammalia > Eulipotyphla > Erinaceidae > Erinaceus > Erinaceus europaeus. The sequence goes on from NC_080176.1 coordinate 37,024,701, forward strand.
CTCTATCCTATCCAACAATGATGACAGCAATAACAACAACAACGATAAACAACAAGGGCAATAAAAGGGAAAATAAATAAATAAATGTAAAAAAAAAAAACCAAACATGTCAGGTGGTCCGGGAGGTGGCACAGTGGATAAAGCATCAGACTCTCAAGCATGACGTCCTGAGTTCAATCCCCGGCAGCACATGTACCAGAGTGATGTCTGGTTCTTTCTCTCTCTCCTATCTTTCTCATTAATAAATAAAATCTTTTAAAAAAAATTAAAATATGTCAGGAAAAGTTTAAAACGTGGTTCATGGTCTCACTTTTTTTTTTTTTTTAACTAAAAAATCTGTTCCTAAGTAAAGAAAATTACAATAAAGATACTAAATTGAGAGTCGGGCGGTAGCACAGTGGGTTAAATGCATGTGGTGCGAAGCGCAAGGATTGGACTAAGGATCCTGGTTTGAGTTCCCAGTTCCCCACCAGCAGGGAAATCGATTCACAGGTGGTGAAGCAGGTCTACAGGTGTCTATCTTTCTCTCCCTCTCTCTGTCTTCCCCATCTCTCTAAATTTCTCTCTGTCCTATCTAATGACGACAACATCAATAACAACAACAAAAAACAAGGGCAGAGATTCAACTTCTGGAGGCGGAGCTACGAGCAGCAGATCGCTTTCTCTCCTCTCCTTTCCTCTCCCGGATCAACTAGGAATACCAAAGGAGACCACCCGGGACGGAAACAAGACAGGACTAGAATGACCACAGGAACCCAGTAAATCACCGGTGAGTACAAACACGTGTGGCTGGTGACAGAGAGGAGAGAGGAGCCTAAGGAGAGATTAAGTGACTGCTAACAGTTCAGCAGTTTATCAGTTGAGACATCACCTCCAGTCTGCTCCACCAACAAGGGGACAGCTTAAGGGAGGAGAGGACACCCCAGAGACTCACCAAGTGCAACTCTGAGTCTCCATTGCTACTACCCTCAGAATCTGGAGCAGCAATAGGGAGGGGCACCAGGGGACAGAGATCTAACCAGGAAACTCAGGAGAAGACCTATACCTCAGTGGCATAGCTGAGGGGCTGTGAAAGTCTCTTTGCATAACCACTGGATTATCTCTGCCACACCCTGCTTTATCTCTTGGTCAGGAGTCAGTGATTAAGCTAAGAAGCCTATTGATAGTTTAAAAGCCCTCAGGCTCCCATAGCCTACAGGGAAGAAAAAAAAAAGAGGCTTTTACACCACTGAGCTCCAACTCAGGGATTGAAACAACTGTTGACTTAAACCACTGTGAACCCTTTAATTAACTTACTTAGACACAAGTCAATCCAGGCAATAGTGATCAATAATTTGAAAAGTACTGATAAAGGGAACTCATAATATAATATATAAAATGGTTAAAACAACAAGAAAAAATATTGGAGAATCGAACCAGGACAAGAGTCCAGCTAAAAGTCCTCCAGAGGGTGAAACACAAAATAACGAGTTCAACATCCAAACATTAGCTAAAGAAATAATAACAGGAGTGAGTAAAGAATTTGAAAAAATTGTAATCAGAAATTCAGGAACAACAAATGAGTATATGGAAGAAAATACTAATAATCTCATGGTTATTAGAGAGCTGAAAGCTGAAATCACTGAGCTGAGAATGCAACTAGCTGAACAAGCTAAAACAGTATTAGAGCAGGGCAACAAAATAGATGAACTCCAAAAACAGTAGAGGGCAGAGAGAATAGAATCTATGAGGCTGAAGACAAAATTAGCAAGACTGAGGATGAATTAGAGACAACTAAAAAAGAAGTAAGAGATCTCAAAAAGAGATTAATAGATGCTGAAAACAACAACAAAGTCCTATGGGATGACTTCAAAAGAAACAATATACGCATTATTGGCATACCAACAGAAGAAAGAGAAGGAGAGGAAGAAAGCATTTTCCAGGCCATAATAGCTGAAAACTTCTCTAGTCTAGACAACATCAAAGACATAAAGATTCAAGAAGCCCAGAGGGTCCCAAACAGAATTAACCGAAACTTAAAGACACCAAGACACATCATATTTAGAATGGAAAGGAATAAGGATAAAGAAAGGATCCTGAAGGCTTCAAGAGAAAAACAAAGAGTCACCTACAACGGAAAACCTATGAGATTAGCAGCAGACTTCTCCATACAAACACTACAGGCCAGAAGAGAATGGCAAGATATCTATCGAGTGCTCAATGAGAAAGGCTTTCAGCCAAGAATACGATATCCTGCTAGACTGTCATTCAGACTAGATGGAGGCATCAAAACCTTCTCAGACAAGCAACAGTTGAAGGAATCAACCATGACCAAGCCTGCCCTGAAAGAAGTTCTGAAAGGTCTCCTATAAACAACCAGACCACCACAAATAGGACATATATCAAAACACTCTAAAACTCTACAAGAATGACATTAAAATATCTTCAATCTTTGATATCAATAAATGTCAATGGCCTGAATTCACCTATTAAAAGACAAAGAGTAGGAAGATGGATCAGAAAACACAACCCAACAATATGCTGTCTACAGGAAACCCACCGAACTCAACAAGACAAACACAGACTTAAAGTGAAAGGATGGAAAACTATCATACAAGCCAATGGCCCACAAAAAAGGGCAGGAACAGCTATTCTCATATCTGACACGATAGACTTTAAAATAGATACAATTACAAAAGACAGGAATGGACACTACTTAATGCTCAGAGGATCAGTCAAGAGGACTTAACAATTATTAACATCTATGCACCCAATGAGAAGCCATCTAAATACATCAAACTTCTACTGAAAGAGCTACAGCAATATATTAAAAGTAACACAATCATAGTAAGGGACTTCAACACCCCACTCTCTCAACTTGACAGATCATCCAGGCAGAAAATCAATAAAGACATAAGGGTAGATAAACTAGAACTATTGGACATTTTCAGAGTCATTCATCCCAAGACACTGGAATACACATTTTACTCAAATACACATGGGTCATTCTCAAGGATAGACCATATGTTAGGCCACAAAGACAGCATCAGCCAATTCAAGAGCATTGAAATCATCCCAAGCATCTTCTCAGACCACAGTAGAATTAAACTAACACTTATCAACAAAAGATTAGTAATAGTCCCAAAATGTGGAAGCTCAATAGTACACTTCTTAACAACTTCTGGGTCAAAGAGGAAATCAAGGAAGAAATCAAAATGTTTGGAGAGTTCAATGAAAATGAAGACACAAGCTATCAAAATATTTGGGACACAGCTAAAGCAGTCCTAAGAGGGAAGTTCATAGCTATACAAGCACACATTAGGAAACAAGAAAAGGCACAAATAAACAGCCTGATTGCACATCTTAAAGACCTAGAAGAAGAACAACAAAGGAATCCTAAAGCAACCAGAAGGACAGAAATTACTAAAGTTAGGGCAGAAATAAATAACATTGAGAATAGGAAAACCATACAAAAGATCAATGAAAGTAAATGTTGGTTCTTCGAAAGAGTAAACAAAATCGACAAACCTTTAGCCAGACTCACAAAACAAAAAAGGGAGAAGACCCAAATAAATCGGATAGTAAATGAAAGAGGAGATATCACTACAGACACTGCAGAAATTCAACATATCATGCGAGGCTTCTATGAACAACTATATGCCACCAAGCTAGAGAACCTGGAAGAAATGAATTATTTCCTAGATACCTACCAACTTCCAAAACTAAGTAAAAAGGAAGTGGATAACATGAACAGGCCCATCACAGCCAATGAAATTGAAACAGTTATCAAAAAACTCCCCAAAAGTCCTGGACCAGATGGTTTTACAAATGAATTCTACAAAACCTTCAAAGAAGAACTAATACCTCTACTTTTAAAAGTCTTCCAGAAGACTGAAGACACTGAAATACTCCCTGCCAGCTTCTATGAAGCCAACATCAAAAGCCCTGATACCAAAAACAGACAGGGACACAACCAAAAAAGAAAACTACAGACCAATATCTCTGATGAACATAGATGCGAAAATATTGTACAAAATTCTAGCCAACTGGATACAGCAGTATATCAAAAAGATTGTTCATCATGACCAAGTGGGGTTTATCCCAGGCATGCAAGGTTGGTTTAATATACGTTAATCAATCAATGTGATCCACCACATCAATAAAAGCAAGACCAAAAACCACATGGTCATATCAATACATGCAGAGAAAGCCTTTGACAAAATACAACATTCCTTTATGATCAAAACACTACAAAAAATGGGAATAGATGGAAAATTCCTGAAGATAGTGGACTCTATATATAGCAAACCTATAGCTAACATCATACTCAATGGTGAAAAACTGAAAGCATTTCCACTCAGATCATGTACTAGACAGGGATGCCCACTATCACCATTACTATTCAACATAGTGTTGGAAGTTCTTGCCACAGCAATTAGGCAGGAGCAAGGAATTAAAGGGATACAGATTGGAAGAGAAGAAGTCAAACTCTCCTTATTTGCAGATGACATGATAGTATACATGGAAAAATCTAAGGAATCCAGCAAGAAGCTTTTGGAAATCATCAGGCAATACAGTAAGGTGTCAGGCTATAAAATTAACATTCAAAAGTCAGTGGCATTCCTCTATGCAAACACTAAGGTAGAAGAAATTGAAATCCAGGGAGTCGGGCTGTAGTGCAGCGGGCTAAGCGCAGGTGGCGCAAAGCCCAAGGACTGGCATAAGGATCCCGGTTCGAACCCCGGCTCCCCACCTGCAGGGGAGTCGCTTCACAGGCGGTGAAGCAGGTCTGCAGGTGTCTTTCTCTCCTCCTCTCTGTCTTCCCCTCCCTCTCTCCATTTCTCTCTGTCCTATCCAACAACGACAACAACAATAATAACTACAACAATAAAACAACAAGGGCAACAAAAGGGAATAAATAAATTAAATAAATATAAAAAAAAAGAAAAAAAAAAAGAAATTGAAATCCAGAAATCAATTCCTTTTACTATAGCAACCAAAACAATAAAACATCTAGGAGTAAACCTAACCAAAGAAGTGAAATACTTGTATACTGAAAATTATGAGTCACTACTCAAAGAAATTGAAAAAGACACAAAGAAGTGGAAAGAGAATTAACATCATCAAAATGAATATATTGCCCAGAGCCATCTACAAATTTAATGCTATCCCCATCAAGATCCCAACCACTTTTTTTAGGAGAATAGAACAAATGCTACAAATGTTTATCTGGAACCAGAAAAGACCTAGAATTGCCAAAACAATCTTGAGAAAAAAGAACAGAACTGGAGGCATCACACTCCCAGATCTCAAACTGTATTATAGGGCCATTGTCATCAAAACTGCTTGGTACTGGAACATGAATAGACACACTGACCAGTGGAATAGAATTGAGAGCCCAGAAATGAGGCCCCACACCTATGGACATCTAATCTTTGACAAAAGGGCCCAGACTATTACATGGGGAAAGCAGAGTCTCTTCAACAAATGGTGTTGGAAACAATGGGTTGAAACATGCAGAAGAATGAAACTGAACCACTGTATTTCACCGAATACAAAAGTAAATTCCAAGTGGATCAAGGACTTGGATGTTAGACCACAAACTATCAAATACTTAGAGGAAAATATTGGCAGAACTCTTTTCCGCATAAATTTTAAAGACATCTTCAATGAAACAAATCCAATTACAAAGAAGACTAAGGCAAGTATAAACCTATGGGACTACATCAAATTAAAAAGCTTCTGCACAGCAAAAGAAACCATTACCCAAACCAAGAGACCCCTCACAGAATGGGAGAAGATCTTTACATGCCATACATCAGACAAGAGTTTAATAACCAACATATATAAAGAGCTTGCCAGACTCATCAACAAGACAACAAATAACCCCATCCAAAAATGGGGGGAGGACTTGGACAGAATATTCAACACAGAAGAGATCCAAAAGGCCGAGAAACACATGGAAAAATTCTCCAAGTCTCAGATTGTCAGAGAAATGCAAATAAAGACAACAATGAGATATCACTTCACTCCTGTGAGAATGTCATACATCAGAAAAGGTAACAGTAGCAAATGCTGGAGAGGGTGTGGGGTCAAAGGAACCCTCCTCCACTGCTGGTGGGAATGTCAATTGGTCCAACCTCTGTGGAGAACAGTCTGGAGAACTCTCAGAAGGCTAGAAATGGACCTACCCTATGACCCTGCAATTCCTCTCCTGGGGATATATCCTAAGGAACCCAACACATCCATCCAAAAAGATCTGTGTACACATATGTTCTTGGCAGCACAATTTGTAATAGCCAAAACTTGGAAGCAACCCAGGTGTCCAACAACAGATGAGTGTCTGAGCAAGTTGTGGTATATATACACAATGGAATACTACTCAGCTGTAAAAAATGGTGACTTCACCGTTTTCAGCGGATCTTGGATGGACTTTGAAAAAATCATGTTGAGTGAAATAAGTCAGAAACAGAAGGATGAATATGGGATGATCTCAGTCTCAAGCAGAAGTTGAAAAACAAGATCAGAAAAGAAAACACAAGTAGAAAGAACCTGAAATGGAATTGGCGTATTGCACCCAAGTAAAAGACTCTGGGGTGGGTGGGTGGGGAGAATACAGCTCCATGAAGGATGATAAATGACATAGTGGGGGTTGTATTGTTAAATGGGAAACTGGGGAATGTTATGCATGTACAAACTATTGTATTTACTGTTGAATGTAAAACATTAATTCCCCAATAAAGAAATAAATTTTAAAAAAAAGAAAGAAATGCTGTACATACCAAAATAAATAAAAACTGTGCCAGTGGCGGGGGGAAACAAGGGCAATAAATAAATATAAAAACATTAAAAAAGGGAGTCGGGCTGTAGCGCAGCGGGTTAAGCGCAGGTGGCGCAAAGCACAAGGACCGGCATAAGGATCCCGGTTCGAACCCCTGCTCCCCACCTGCAGGGGAGTCGCTTCACAGGCGGTGAAGCAGGTCTGCAGGTGTCCATCTTTCTCTCCTCCTCTCTGTCTTCCCCTCTCTCCATTTCTCTCTGTCCTATCCAACAACGACAACAACAATAATAACTATAACAATAAAACAACAAGGGCAACAAAAGGGAATAAATAAATAAAATAAATATTAAAAAAAAACCATTAAAAAAAGATACTAAATCATGGGAGGGTTATGCATGTATGTATGTCAGTGGGGCATCACCATTCCTGAAAGGATTTATACAATCCACAGTAGAATCCTAGATGACTATATATATATATATATATATATATATATATATATATATATATATATATATCACAATATTTAAAAGGAAGCGAAAAGAAAGATATGGTGATTCTAAACTTCACACTGAAGTCAAGGGGCCCAAATTAACCACAAGGTTGTTATGCAAGAAGAAAGCAGGAAGACCCACACTTCGCAATTTTAAATTTACTACGAAAATAGTATTACAACAGGGTGTACTAGACATGTAGAACAATAAAACAAAACAGTTTAGAAATACACCATGTATCTGTGGTAACCCAATTTTCAACAACAGTGGCAAGACTTCAAATGCGAGAAAGGGCCTTTTTATCTAGTGGTCTAGTCAAAATAGAGAGCTGAATGCCACAGGATAAAGGTGGAGTTTTACCTCATACCATGCAAAACAAACAGACAAACAAACAAACAAACTCTAAGACCTAAATGCAGAACAGTAATAAAAATCTTAAATTAGGAATGGCTTCTCAAGCATGATATCAAAAAAGTACAAGAAGCAAAAGAGAAAATTAACTTTATCGAAAATAACAACTTTTGTATTTCAGTAAATACATCAAGAAAGCAAAAAACAAAACAGATGAAAGAACAAACCAAAATCAAACCACAAAAAACACCACCAGGGAGTCGGGCAGTAGTGCAGCAGGTTAAGCGCACATGGTGCAAAGCTTGAGGACTGGCGTAAGGATCCCAGTTCAAGCCCCTGCTTCCTACCTGCAGGGGAGTCGCTTCATAGGCAGTGTAGCAGGTCTGCAGGTGTCTGTCTTTCTCTCCCCCTCTGTCTTCCCCTCCTCTCTCCATTACTCTCTGTCCTATCTAACAACAAAGACGATACCAATAACAACATTAATAACTACAACAACAAAAAACAAGGGCAACAAAAGGGAAAATAAATAAATATTTAAAATTTTTTAAAAAATCCACCAAAAGTGGGAGAAAATACTTGCAAATCATATATCTTGTATAGTACTTTAAAATATTTTTATATGAAAATGTAGATAAGATACATAAGGATTTATATAATTTGCACACTAAAATTCATATCACTTGAAAACATGGATAAAAAAAGACTGATGTGGTGATCAAGACTGTTCACGTGGACAGCACACCAGCTTTGTCTTGCATGTGACCCACACTCCAGAATGGCCCCAGAGATGACTTCTGTGCTATGGCATCTCTTCCTGTTTCTATCTTTAAAAAGTTAGCTTAAAGTGGTGAAGCTCCAGAGGAGAAGAAGGAGGAGGAGGAGGAGGAGAAGGAGAAGGAAGAAAAAGGAAGAGGAGGGAAGGTGGGAAGAGATGGCCAACAACTGCATAAAAAGATGCTTAAAGTTATTAGTCCTCAGGAAAATGCAAATCAAAGACAAAACTGCTACTTTAGCCCCACTTGGACAGTGACAGTCAACAGCCAGACCAGGGCCCAGGGCTCACCTGACACAGAGCTCATGTCAGCGCTGTGAGAACCTAGGTTTAAAGCCTTGGTCTTCACTTACAGGGTGAGAAATAGAGCTGTAGATGTCTCTCCCTTTGTCTCCCTCTTCCTCACACTCTAGTAGGGGAAAGAAACACAGGGAAAAAAAGTGGCTACTAGGAAAGGCAGAGCCATGGAGAGGGAAGGGGAAGACAGAGAGGAAGAGAGAGAGAGACATCTGCAGCCCTGTTCACTGCTCATGAAGCTTCTCCCTAGCAGGCGGGAACACTTGTCTTGAACCCAGGTCCTTGCGCATGGTAACAGGTGTGCTCAACAGAGTGTACAACTGCCTGGGCAGCCTCCATGCCTCCCCAAAATGATTTATCATGTGCTGCTGGGAGTTGAATTCAGGACCTCATGCTTGAGACTCCAACCCTCTATCCAATGTAGTACCTCCCAGATGACATATATATATATATATGAGACTGTAGGGACCAGGAGGTAGTACATCTGGTTGAGTGCACACATTATTACTATGTCCAAGGACCTGGGCTCAAGCAGGCAGAAGCTTCACAAGCAGTGGGGCAGTGCTGCAGGTGACTTTTCTCTTTCCCTAGCTCTCATTTCCTTTTTCAATCTCTATCTATTTATTTACCTACCCATCAATCAAATCAAATAAAAAGACCCCTACAAACCAGAAAGCCGGATTGTAAGTATTGATGGGGATGTTGAGAATTTTAAGCACCATAATGTCAAGTAAAAACAAACAAACAAACAAAAAAACTGATCTAACTCCAATGTGACCATTATTAATTTAGCTGAAGAAAGTTTTAAGAGTCCAACACACACAAGGTTGCAAGTTTGATCCCTAGCACCATATATACCAGAGCTGAGTAGTGTTCTGGTTTCTCAATCTCCTTCCACAGTTTCCTATTTATTATTATTATCATCATCTGTACCTGCAAGTTTATGTGCACCCATTAGTGCCTAGTTCCCCATGAACAAGGGCAGTCTGTTCAGATCCCACAAGTAACTTACTCTCTTTCCCAGGCCTGGGCTCTCTGCAGCTTCTCTGTGTCGTTATAGTAATTATTGACTGGGAAGGTAATTACAAGAGCTGTGGCGTTATTGTAGTTTTGATCTAGAAAGGAAAATGTAACATCAATAAAAAAATTAGAAGCATGCAGGAAATTAGATGAACACATGGAAAAATAAAAGACTGCTGACTTCTCACTGTAGACTATTATCCCTGTTCCCATAGACAAATCAAGAGGTCACTGCAGTTGTGTAAATGTAGTCTAGTCAGGGAATAAGAAGGATTCCCTATCAGCATTCAGAAATGTATCTTTCAGAAATACTCAATGGCATGTGTACAATAATGCCAAGTAGCAGAAATGTGCCCAGTGAAGTTTTCTTTCCTCTTCCAGTCCTTATTCTGTTCTCTTTTCCTCCCCATTCGGTGGAATATGTCCCAAACACGAACAAGGAAACACATTTTTCCAATTCATTAATTTCTGCTGGAGCTTCAAGCCTGCATAATGCCACCACTCCCAGGACTCTTCCCCATCTCTCAGACAGAAGGTAAGAAACAGAGGGGGAGAGAGGAGACACTGATGCATCTCGAGAAGCCTCCCCTCAGCAAGGTGGTCCCACTGGTAACTGGGGGCTCAATCTGAGTCCTCACACATGGTGATGTGTGTACTCTAGTGGATGAACTACCTCCTAACCCCAAACCCATCCATTTTCCACTTTTCTGCATAAACGTCATGCTTTTCAATTTGTATCATGAGACTATTTCACTTTAGTACGGCTTCCTTATTCTTTTCTAACATCATTTAACTCACCCTCCAGCTGGTGAATATTTTTGCAATCTTTTTATTGTAAGATTACAAATAATAACTTGATATTTCAATGTATAAGATACATATTTGATCCACTGAATCAAAGTCATATGTACTTCAGTTTTTACAATATTCTTCCAAATTTCCCTCCAAAGAGGTTATTTTTCCCTTTTACTCAATAAACTACTAAAAAATTTTATTAGTGATTTAATAATGACAAGACTCTAAGATAACAGGTGTTCCATACAGCTCCCACCACCAGAGTTCAGTGTCCCATCCCCTCCACTGGAAACCTCCCTATTTTTTATCCTTCTGGGAGTATGGACCCAAATTCTTTATCTTCCCTGTGTAGACAACCTCACCAATGTGTCCTGAAGTATTACCCATTCAATAAACTGTTTTTGGAGAACTACTTCTGTGCCAGATAGGCATTATTTAGGCACAGAGGATACATCAAAGAACAAAAGAGATAAGCTGGCCAGGTGGTGGCGCACCTGGTTGAGCACAAAAGAGATAAGCACCCCCCCCACCCTGTCTTGGAATTTACATCCCAGTAACTAATGTACATTCCACCCACAATGTATTTCCCCGTACTTTTACCCACACAGGATTTAGCTGAAATTACAGATGTTTGTTAGTCTGTTAGGTAGAAAGACTGAAATGAAATGCACGTCACTGGTCAAAGTATTAAAAGCCATGTGTACTTCTTCTTTTGTCAGCATGATCTGGCTTTACCCACTTCGCCTCTGAGTTACCAACCTTTCCCCTTCTATCACACTAACACTTTATATAGCAAGGACATATTATGTTATATACTGCCTCTTCCCTCTGGTTTGTTTCTTTTCTAGGAAATTAGTGATTTTATGATGCTTGTTTTCCAGTCCGGAGTAAAAACTATTCTCATGAAGCCAAAGTCGTCTCTGTTTGCTTTGGTGGCTTTTGGGTTTTGCAAAGAAATTTCCTTTACATTTAATAATTATCCTTGTGACTTGTGTGTGTGTGTGTGTGTGTGTGTGTGTGTCCATCCTTAGGGGCTTCACTGTTTCAGGTGAACGTCTTTCCTGATAGAAACAGAGAAGGAAGGCAGGGAGAGACGCCACAACGTTGAAACTCCCCAAGAACTGTGGGGGTCAGGGCCTCAATCTGGGGTCAAACCAAGTCCAAGCTGTGTCACATACACGGCAAAGCAGGCACCTTTCCAGGTGAGCATTTTTGCTGATCCTAAAACTTATTTAAATATAGCCACACAGGCTCTTCTGTGTTTTCTAATTCTTTAATAGTTCTCTTCTTACAGTTCTTTCTCTTTTGTTGTTCTTCTGCCTCCAGCATTATCGCTGGGGATTGGTGCCTGTGCTACAAACCCACTGCTCCTGGAGGCCATTTTCTCCATTTTGTTGCTCTTTTTGTTATTGTTGCCATTACTGTTGTAGGACAAAGAGAAATCGAGAGAGGAGGGGAAGACAGAAAGAGGGAGAGAAAGACACCTGCAGACCTGCTTCACCACCTGTGAAGTGAACCCCCTGCAGGTGGGGCGCCAGGAACTGGAATCAGGATCTTTATGCCAGTCCTTGTGCTTTGTGCCACATGCACTTAACCTGCTGTGCCACGCCTCTCCCCCCCCCACTCCCTTCTGACATTTCCACCTTCTATCTGTATGGAATTTACTGTGGTAGATGATTAGAGATCTAGCTTTATTTTGATGGTGTGGATAGCTTGTTACTGACAAAGCATTTAATTATATCACATAGAGTGCAATTTAAACACAGATCACAGCTTCACCTTTCCCACAGTGAGTAAGGACATCTGCTTGGCTTCTTCCTTAGGTTGGAGAAAAACCTGTTGAACTGCCTCTAATGAGCAGTTTAGATGTCAAAGTCATCACATGAATCATTCTTTATCCCACTGTAACCAGTATAGTCTGTTTCAAGGTGCTACCAGAGCCAGAAAAAAGCAAACCTCTCACCATAAAAAAGGGCCTGGGCAGAAGTTGAAAAGCAAGATCAGGAGATAAAACACAAGTAGAACCTGAACTGGAGTTGGCGTATTGCACCAAAGTAAAAGACTCTGGGGTGGATGGGTGGGGGGGAGAATCCGGGTCCAAAAAGGATGACAGAGGACCTAATGGGGGTTGTATTGTTATATGGAAAACTGGGAAATGTTATGCATGTACAAACTATTGTATTTACTGTGGACAGAATGTAAAACATTAATTCCCTAATAAAGAAATTAAAAAAGGGGGCGGGTTGCACGGTGGCACAGCGGGTTAAGCACACATAGTACCAAGCACAAGGACCTGCACAAGGATCCTGCCCCTGGCTCCCCACCTGGGGGCGGGGGATGCTTCAGGGAGGTGAAGCAGGTCTGCAGGTGTCTATCTTTCTCTCTCCCTCTCTCAAGTACCCAATGGTCCTATCCAATGGGGAGAAAACATGGCCTGCCAAGAGCAGTGGATCTGTAATGCCAGCACCAAGCCCCAGGCATGACCCTGTAGGCAAAAAAAAAAAAAAAAAAAAAGTGGCTGAATTTCAAACAATTTGTTTTCAGAGTGAGAGAGATATCAGAGTGTCTCTCTGGCTACATGTAGTGCTGAGGATTGAACTTGGGAGTTCAGGTTTACAAATCATGAGCTGTATCCACTGAGCTACCTTTCTAGGAACAAAAGTGACTGAAACAATTCTAATCACTTTATCGAGGAAATGTTTATTTACAGGGTTATCCTAGTCACAGTGGTATATTTCTGTATCTTGCCAAGATGGGTGTCAGCATACTTCACCCTTCACCACTGTAGGACACTGTACTTCCAACCCCCACTACTTGCCCCTTCCCAACTCCAAGTCCTTTGAGCTGCTACCAGAGACGATAGTCCACTGGTTGAAGGAAACGTCTAGGACAGCTGTCTCAGCATGCCAGGCTTGCGCTTGCCTTAGGCTTGTGCAACCCATGACCCATTTTCTCTGCATGGCCAGTCAAGATCTCTAACGCTTCAAACATTGGTAGGTTTCAACAGAGCCAATGCTCCAGATGCCAAAGTGCATGGCCACAGCCAATTCGATATCTGATATGAATGAGGGAGCATGTAATTTGCTAATCACCACAGCCATAGATCTGCTGTGATTCTTTTAGGAATACTACTGAGGAGAGTTATGTTTTGTTCCCAGTATTCACCCACCTCCTGGCTTGCTTCACTCGACATGTCCTTCCAGTTCTATCTATGTTGTAGCAAAGGAGGAGGTGTCATTTTTTAACAGCTGAGTAGTACTCCATTGTGTACATATACCAAAACTTCCTTAACCATCCTTAAACACTTGGATTGTCTCCCAATTTTGGCTATTACATGAGCACAGGAATGCACACATTTCCTGGGCTAAGTGTTTTTGAATTGCTTGATCATACAGTAGCTCCATCTTTATTTATTTATTTATTTTTGTATTTATTTTTTTATTTTCACTTTTGTTGCCCTTGTTGTTTAACATTGTTGTGGTTATTGATGTCGTTGTTGTTGGATAAGACAGAGAGAAATGGAGAGAGGAGGGGAAGACAGAGAGGGGGAGAGAAAGACACCTGCAGACCTACTTCACTGCTTGTGAAGTGACACCCCTGCAGGTGGGGAGTCAGCGGCTTCAACTGGTATCCTCACGCAGGTCCTTGCGCTTTGCGCCACGTGCACTTAACTCGCTGCTCCACCACCCAACTCCCATTTATTTATTTTTATACTAGAACACTTGATCACCTCTGGCTTACAGTGGTGCGGGGGATTGAACCTGGGACTTTGAAGCCTCAGGCACGAGAATCTTTTTGCATAGCATTATGCTATTTACCTTCACCTCATTTTAAATCTTTTCATGAATCTCTAGACTGTTTTCCACAAGGACTAGGCCAATTTATATTCCCATAGTGTAAAAGGGTTAATTTTCCTCCACATCCTTGCCAGCACTTGTTTCTGTCCTTTTTGCTCAGCTCTTGCTTATGGTGGTGTAGGGGACTGAACCTGGGACTTGGAAGGCTTAGGCATGAGAGTCTTTTTGCATAACCATTATGCTTTCTACCCCCATCCTGCTTCTGCCCTTTTCGATGAAAGATATTCTTAGAGGTATGAAATGGTCTCTCATGGTCTTGATTTGCATTTCTCTAATAATTAATGACTGAACATTTTTTCAAATGCCTGTTGGCCATCTGCATCTCTTTGGTGAAAAGTCATTTCCTATCTTTGACTGTTGGGAGTACTACACCTAAGTAAAAAAAAAAAAAAAACAAACTCTGAGTGGAGGGTGAGAGTAGACCCCCTTCTCCCTTTTTTAAATCAAGTTGTTTGATTTTTGGATGCTGAGCTTGTTTTTCGTTATTAACTTTCTGTCTGATGAATGGTATGTAAATATCTTATCTCATTCTGTATGGTGTCTTTTTGTTTTGGTGATGGTTCCTTTTGCCGTGTAGTTTTTCAATTTCATGTCATCTCATAGGTTTATTTCTTGTTTTTATTTTCCATGCTGTTGGACTCAAGTCTTTCAAAATACATTTCCAAAGTAGACATCATGCAGTATTCTGCTGATGTTTTCTTTCATTATTTTATGGTTCTTAGGTCTTGAATCCATTTTAAGCTGACTTTTGTGCACAGTGACATGTGGTGGATCTGTTTCATTCTTCTTCATGGAGCTACCCAGTTTTCCCAACATTATGTACTAAAAGGCTCTACTTTCTATGCTTAGTGTTCTGGGCCCCTCTGTCATAAATTAACTGTCTATATGTGTTAGGGCTTATTTCCGAGATCTCAATTCTATTCTATTGCTTTGTGTGTCTATTTTTGTTTAATACCACACATTTTTGATGACTATAGCCCTATATTATAGTTGGAGGCTAGGAAATGTGTTGTTTCCATGCTTATTTTTTTTTCTCAGGACTGCTCTGGTAATTCTTAAATCTTTTATATTTCCATATAAACTTCTATAGTATTTGCTTATTATTATTTTTAAAGCTCCTTGGGATTTTGACAGGGATTGCTCTGACTCTGCATATTGTTTTGGGTAAGACAGTCATCTTAATGATGCCTATTCTTCCAATGCACAAGTGAAGATTATCTTCACATTTTCTTGTTTTTTGTTTAAATTTCCTTTCCTAGCAACTCACAGTTTTCTCTGTACAGCCTTACACCTTCTTTGTTAGGTAACTAATTCTTTTGGATGTTACTGCAAATGGGAGTGCTTTATTGTTTTTTCCCTTCTAGTTTGCTACTTGCATAGAGGAATGCTACCAATTTTTGTATATTAGTTTTATAGGCTAACATATTACCTAGTTTCCCTTTTACATTATTTTACTTATCTGGATAGAGACAAAGAGAAACTGGGAGGGAAGGGGAGAGAGGGAGACAGAAAAAGAGAGACACCTGCAGCACTACTTCACCACTTGGAAAGCTTCCCCTCAGTATGTGGGGACTGGGAGCTTGAGCCAAAGTTCTTGTGCATGGTAACATGGAATCTCTACCAGATGTGCCCCTGCCTAGCTTTTGCCTAATGTTTAAAAAAAATTAATATTTATTTCCTTTTGTTGCCTTTGTTATTTTTTTAAATTGTTGTTGTTACCGATATCGTTGTTGCTGGATACGACAGAGAGAAATGGAGAGAGATGGGGAAGACAGAGAGGGGGAGAGAAAGATAGATACCTGCAGACCTGCTTCACTGTCTGTGAAGTGACTCCCCTGCATGTGGGGAACTGGGAGCTCGAACTGGGATACTTATGCCGTGTTGGAGAATGGGTCCACTGTTGTGGAAAGTCCAGGTCATTGTTTCCATGAGATCTGAGCGAGTTGACCCCCAATCTCCCTTCAGGTCAAGAGAAGGGCTGGTTACCCCGTCTCTGGAATTTATGACGGCTGGATCCCCAGACTTGGGCGTCTTTCTACACACGCCACCTCTCTCCCTTTCCTTCTTTGATTAAAAGCCATGGATTACTGTGTTAACTTTAAAACCCCAGCAAACACCGCTGAGCTTTTCCTCTCTCCTGCTGCCCTAAAGTACCTGCAATTTACCTCCAGAAAAATGTACATTGTAAAGCTTATGATCAAACAGTCTGTTGGTAAAAATGTAACTATTGATTGTTGCTCTATGTTTGGGTTAATGGATACCCCAAACCTTCACCCCAAGTTATGGCCTATATCTACCTGCTTTTTCTTTCAATAAATAAATTGTCCTCTGAGGCTTTTCTCAGAGCTGACTGTCCTGTCTCTCTGCGCACTTTGCCCTCGGCATGCTGAACTACCCCGGACCCCTGGGGGGCCATTTTGACCTCTGTCTCCCAACAGCTGGGGAGACAGGCGGACCCAGTGAGGCATGAGCCTGCCTGCAATGCCGGTCCTTGCACTTTGTGCCACCTATGCTTAACCTGTTGCGCTACCGCTGTTGGGGAATTGTGCAGATGTGGCCGAACACTGACAGGGCCCACAAACCACTATATTTCCATGCAAGTATTATTTATAGATATCCAACACGTTATCCCCTCAGGGTATTGCTAATTCAGTTAAAACCATTGCAACAGTTGCTAAAGACGCTTCTACCTTCCCAACATGCCTTTTGCCTCTCTCCACCCCCTTTCCTAGCCAATCCCATCCCAACTTGCCACTTCTGGAATCCTCCCATAAAAGCCTCTATTTCCGCTTTCACTCTCTTTGCGCTTTTATTTTCCGAGACCTGACCTGGAGAAGAGCTGGTGGGCATAGTAGGAGGCGGCCATTTTGCTAGCTCCATGGGGCCTGAACTGTTGTGCTCACACCCAGTTCTGGGGTGTCCGCGTGAATAAAGATTTGTGTTCCCGCTCTGCCACAAGTTCCTGGTCTCTTCTTTCTCCCCCGAGATGCAACCTGACATACCACCTGACTCCCTTTTTTTTAATTAAAAAAATTTTTTTTGCCTCCAAGTTTATTGCTGGGGCTCGGTGCCTGCACCATGAATCCATTGCTCCTGGAGGCCATTTTTCCCCTTTGTTGCCCCCCTTCTTTTATTGTTGTTGTGGTTATTACTGTTGTCATAGCTGTCGTCGTTGTTGGATAGGACGGACAGAAATCAAGAGAGGAGGGGAAGACAGAGAGGGGGAGAGAAAGACAGACACTTGCAGACCTGCTTCACCACCTGCAGGTGGGGGGCCAGGGGCTCAGAATCGGGATCCTTATGCCAGTCCTTTGCACCATGTGCGCTTAACCCACTGCAGTACCTCCCACCCCCCTTAATGATTTTTAATAGCTTTCTACTGGGCTCTTTTGAATTTTCTATGTATCCCATTATGTCATCTGCAAATAGTGATGATTTTACTTCACTTCTACTTTTGATTCCTTTTTCTTGACTAACTGCTATTGTTAGAACATCCAAGATTATGTTGTACAGTAACGAATGGTGATTATGGGTGGCCTTGTTCTGCTGCTGATCTAAGAGGAAAAGCTTTTACACTGAGTATAATACTGGCTGTGGGTCTGCTGTATATAGCCTTTATTAAAATGCGGAACATTACTTCAATTCCCATCTTTTAAAAGTTTTGATATAAAAGGATGTTGAATCTTGTTGAAAGCTTTTTCTGCATTGATTGAGATAAACGCAATTATTTTTCCTATTTCTGACACTGACTTAAATGTGTTGAAACACCCTTGTATCCTCGGGATAGATACCTTTTGGTCATGATGTACAATATTTTTAATGTAGTGGTGAATCCAGTTTATTAATCTTTTGTTCAGAGTCTTAGCATCTATTCTCCTCAGAAATATTAGCCTGGAGTGAGTTTCCTTCCTTCCTCCTTCCCTTCCTTCTTTCTCCTTTCCCTTATCAGTAGATTTAGTATCTGAATTCTTACCTAACTGGATTAGAGGGGAAAATCTAACTACTTTGTTTCTTTTCTTTTTTTTAAATTTATTTATTGGGGAATTAATATTTTACATTCTAAAATCTACCTACTTTGTTTCTTGCCTCCATCTCTACATGTTATATCTTTTACCATTTCAAATGTTAAGCTAGTGGTGCTCTGTATCAGCTTCAAGGAGCCTATAAACTCTTAAATCAGAACAACATCTGTGCATGCATGTAATTTGATTATACTTAAGTAAATGTCCTTAACTGTCCAAGTATGACTGACAGAGGCTAACACTATCTACCTCTTTTAAATACAGAATAAAACCCAACCCAGAGGAAATAATACATTTGCAGCTGAACTGACAGAAATTATTAAAGTTGTTCAATTTATTAAATCTTTCTTCATAACTACTACTTCACTGTTAATGATGAACTGACAGCATTTCATTTAACAACAACAACAACAATAATAATACTTCTCTTACCATCATAGCCTCCTAACACAAGCCATGGGAACACTGGTCCACCAAACGTGCCCAGACAAGGATCATGGAGCAAACTGGTATCATTCAAAGAGGCAGGAGCCCTGACAAAATTTGAAAAAACAACTCCAAATTAGAGTAAGCCTTCAGATATAGAGAACTAAATGCTTATGCAATAAACAGTTAAAGAGGTTGATTAATCTCTATGCATAATGTGCCCAAAGGTCCCTCATATAGTTCAGTACTTGCCTTAGAGCTCAGGATCAGGAGAGGTAAACAAACAGAGCACTATGTGGTATACACAGCACACAGTTCACAGAAGAGAGAGGTGACACAGGGAAAACTGCTCCCCAAGACACCTGTACAGGACCAGGTCTCTAATACCAAGGGAAAAGTCGTTTGGGAGGAGGAAATGAGAGTGCTCTATGCCAACTACAATCATGGGGAGGGAGGGGATGCATGAGGCACGGGGTATGGGGAGTGGAGAATAGGACACAAGAGGAGTGAAGTGACAAGAATCTCAAGTGTAGAGTTTGGAGTGCCCATGAAGAGGGGGACCGTCTGAGGAAGGGCCGGACAGTGTGTGGAACAGATGATGAGGGAAAAAAGGATTAAGTGCTATGCTGAGTAGGTACTGGGGAACAATTAGAGATTTAGGAAAAAGGGATAGCCCGAGCTGTTTACAAAGGTAACTCAGGTGTTGCCTGGGAGGTGGCACAGTAGATAAAGCATTGGACTCTCAAGTATGAGGTCCCAAACTCAATACTTGAATCACATGTGCCAAAGTGATACTCTGGTTCTCTCTTCCTTTCATTATTAATGAATAATTCTTGGGAGCCGGGTGGTGGTGCAGTGGGTTGAGTGCACATGGCACGAAGTGCAAGGACCAACATAAGGATCCCAGATTAAGTGCCCGGCTCCCCACCTGTGGAGGGGGGGTGTTACTTCACAAGCGGTGAAACAGGTCTGCAGGTGTCTATCTTTCTCTTTGTCTTGTCCAACAATAATAACGAGGGAAACAACAAGGGCAACAAAAATGGGAAAAATGGCTTCCAGGAGCAGTGGATTTGTAGTGCAGGCACAGAGCACCAGCAAAGACCCTGGAGGCATAAATAAATAAATAAATAAATAAATGAGGAATTCTTAATAATAAACCAAGCAAAAATAAAACAAAAGATGACTCATGTGGCAAAGTGGAAGACCTGTACATTAGGATGAGGGGGGCTATGGGAAGACCCTCAGTCTTATGCAATGGCCCACACAAGGGATGTTCAGGAACAGAGAAGAGAGATACAACCAATGAAGGGAAAAGGAGCTATTGTAGGAAAGATCATAAACCAGAACTCTTCTGGCCACTTAGGGAGGTCTCAGCATAGTCAAGCCATATTTTTCACAGTCAGTGGCTGACAGCATCAGACTCTGGAGGTCAGTTAATTGCTAGAGGCAAAAAAGCCCACAGAGCTGCAGCCAGAAGGTAAGTGCAGGGCTCTGCCCCCACAGAGAGCTCATCCAGAGGTTCAAGAAGAATTATATGGCTATAGAGCCTCACGTCTGAGCAACTGGTAGGTGCTGATGGCATTGTATGACACGGGATGCAGTGAAAGCAGTGTTCAGTGTTTGGCTGGGATGCATTGGATCGACCTTCCCGTGGTGCATCCCGTGAGTACCCATTCATTGGGGAAACTGACGATCCTTCCTAGCCGACTGAATCCACATGGATCCCAGTCACTTTCAAAGCCAGCAACAAGCAGCTCAACCTGACGCTGTTGACTGGCTACGGAAGAAGGGCAAACGCTAGAAGAAGAAAGTGTTTGGCTCTTTGCTGACTAGGTCTCTCTTTTCTGTAAGGACTTCCAGAGGAAAAAGCCCTGTGAAAGTTGGAGGATGAAGCAAGGGATGAGGAGGTGCAAAGGTGTGGCTGTAATCATACACAAAACAGACCCCTGCCCTACAGAAACTAAGGCCACTCTCGCTTCTTCTTCTCAAGTGACTTCTCCCTTGGTCTTGGTTTCTGCTGACAGCAGAGTTTCTGTGCGTATCTGAATCAGTCCTCACTTGGGAAAATATGATTCTGATTTATCTCCCCACTACCCAAAATTTGTTGTCTTTAAGTCTGTAAAACAAAACAAAGTAAACAGCTTTTTCTAAACAGAAAAGGTAGATCAGATTTTTTTGCTTGTTTTTTTTTCTTAATTGTCCAAATAACTATTCTGTACCCTAACTTTATACAGAAAGCTGCTTTAGGGTAAATAGTCATTCATTACCACCTTATAGGTGGAGTTTATGATTTTCGAGGTGACTGCCTTGAAATACAGTAAACACAGAACCACCACCTACACAGTAATTCCAGTAATAAAAACAGAACTTTAAGTCACCAAATTGAAGCAGACGTCAGGGTAAGTGGCTTCTGCAATGTTGAGCAATGCACCCAGTGGTGCCCTTCCCCCGTCTCTGTCCACACCACTGCAGTTGGCCTGGCTGAACAACTTTCTTGTTACTGGTCTTGCCAGGCTGAAGGTAGGGTATTCAGGGAGAGAAGGCCTAGACTGTGCAAACTGCTCTAATGGCTACAGGGACAAGTCACAGGCACAGCTGACTCATTCAACGTATGCTGTGCCTTCACAGGGTAGCAATTTAGCATAATCCCAGCTAAACTGCACACAAATGCTGCCCCCACTTTGGGGAGGAGGGCACTGCACATTTTTTTTAAATGTACACCTATTTTATTTATTTATTTACTTAATTTACTGCCTCCAGGGTTACTGCTGGGGGTTGGTGACAGCACTATGAATCCATTACTCTTGGTGGCCATTTTTTTTTTCCATTGCATAGGACTGAGAGAAATTGAGAGGGGAGGGGAAGACAGAGGGAGAGAAAGACACCTGCAGACCTGCTTCACCGCTTTTGAGACCACCACCCTCCACCCCCACCCCCGCCGCAGGTGGAGAACTGGGGCTTGAACTGGGTTCCTTGAGTGGGTCTTTGCGCTTTGTGCTACCTGTACTTGAACCGGTGCGCCCCCACCGCACCTCCCCATTTATTTATTTAATTTCTATTTATAAAAAGAAAACACTGATAAAAACCATAGGATAAGAAGGTACAACTCCACACAATTCCCACTGCCAGAACTCCAAATTCCCGTCCCCTCCCCTGATAGCTTTCAGGCAATGCACATTTTATTATTTATTTACTTACTAGAAAGAGTCTGCAGAGAGTAAGAGATCACAAGTTCCTGCAGAGCGGTGGGGGCCAAGCATAAAACCAGGTCACACACAGAGCAAAGCAGGGCGCTATCCAAGTGGACCATCTCTCTGGCTCCATACCACATGCTATAAGAGCAATTCAATATAGAGGCTAGGTGGTGGCGTATGTGGCTGAGTGCACACGTCACCATGTGCAAGGACCTAGGTGTGAACCACTGCTCCCCACCTGCAGGGGGGAAGTTTCATGAGCAGTGAAATGTATCTGCATGCGTCTCTCTTTCTCTCATCTCCCCTATCCTTCTCAATTTCAGTCTGTCCAATCTAATAAAAAAAAGAAAGGGGTAAAAAAAAAAAAAAAAAGCAAAAATGGCTACCAGGAGCTGTGGGTTCATTGCCTAAGCACTGAACCCCAGTAGTAACCCTGGTGGCAATTGAAACAATAAATAAATAATTCACTAGCATTCCTTAAGTTTATATTTTGAAAGACAAGAGAAAACATTAAAGTCTTCTATTATTATTTTTTGAACTATGAAATCAGCTCAAAGCGACTCAATGGACAAAGAAAAAACGGCAGTGGAAGTGCATAGGACTGGCATGTGAGAGGTCCTAGGGTGGACCCCTGGCAACACCAATAAGCAGAGGAGAGCAGTGCTCTGATCAAAACAAATTCAAAAGCAAACATTAAACCTCAGAGAGTGGTGACAGCTGTCAAGATGTATCATCAGTCCCGGAACTTGCTATCCCTTCAGTCCACATACTCCCACTCCAGGGCCTTTGCACTAGCTGCTTATGCACTTGAAACACATCTCCCCCAACACACTCAACAGTTAGGCTGCCTCCCTGTAGACAGCACCTTATCCCTCCACCTCCTCACCTTGCATTCCCTTCCTAGCCCTTGTCTCTACCTGGCCTTTAAGCATGAGTTTCTCTACTCATGTTTTATATCCTCTACAGAATGGCAGCATTGCAGGGCAGCTCTCTAGTATCTATACACAAAACTATGTGCAGAACCAACTGCACAAATACTGGTGAGATGAAAGATGGCCTTCTGTCACTTACCGTGTACAGAACAGAAAGTGTGTGTGGTAGTCTGCATACGTGTAGAAATAGTCCCCTATCTTGTGGTCTAGAATGGAATGACTGTTCTGGAAGTAATTTAACACGCTCATAATGGTGCAGTTCCTGTTATATGGTGAGAGTGGGGCCAAGCAGATGTCTTGAAGTGTCACGGTCTCATTGTTATAGAATGCAGTCAAGTTTTCAATGGCTGTTTGTAAGTCAAGAACCTGAAAGATTTAGAAAATAGGTCCAGAAATACATTCAGATTACTCTCATTCTGACTAGTCATTATTGTCCGGAAGGGTCCGAAGATAGAGATTATTTGGGTAAAATCCTGAAAACAGGGGAGAGGACTAAGACATTCTGTTGTAGTTATCCAATGATGCTAAAGGCCCACGACGGGAGAAGTGGAAGTGCTATTTATAGGTGCTTAGAGGCGGGGTTGATTTCCAGGCCAGAACTCAGTGTAGAACACACATAAGTCTTGCCTGTATCCCCTCACCCCCCAGCAAGATCACAGAGGGAACACTGGTAATCTGCCTGGTATTCCCAACAGTTCCTACATGATTATTATTTACATGTATCCTCACATCTCCTAACACACAAAATACTCTTGAAGCTAAACACACATATCACGCACTTTTCATAACAAATTGGGGAAAAGCAGGTTATTGGGTGAAGAAATTATGCTTTTCAAGTCCTGGGTCTTTTCTTTTCCTTTCTTTGGCTTCTTGTTGCTGGGGTAATTGCTGGGGCCCTACACTTGCATGATTTCAGTGTAGAATCTTATTTCTTAATTCTTTAGAAAAAAAGGTTGAGAGACAGATAGAAAGGAAGAGAGGGAGAGAAGGAAAGAGACCACAGCATGGCTGTACTAGATGGGCTACTAGACCTCCCCCAGTCTCCAGCAAAGCACCACAAGTTTCACTTCTTTTGAGTGTGGCAAATGAACTATAAATGTAATTTATTCAGTAGGAAAATACTCATCTCAATTTCAAGAGAGAAGACTTATTATTATATGAAGTAAACATAAACGCAGTACATTTTTCATCAAGTTCAACACCTTCATTTCACTTTCTTGAAATGCAAAAAACCCCTTCCTTCTAACATTAAGGTTTCTAAGACATACCATTCGTTACATTCAGCCCCAAGCCCACATTAAACAGAACTAGTAGGTGAACATGTAGGAGTTAGCCAACCACCTGGTTCCCTGGGGCTAATTTCTGCAAAGAGCAAATTACCTGGTGCAAAATCTCTATGTCCAGCGGAGGTCCAAAGGGCACATCAGATCCTGAGGGGTATGGCTGGTAAGTATGTATTTTGGTGTTAGGGGCCCGGATGATGAGCTGCTCAGTGCGGAAGAATGGCCCAAAGTGTGTGTCAAAGTATTCTTTCTCCAGGCGTGCCTGGCTGCTAGGGGCTGACCAGAGGTCCACTGGATTGGTTGTGACCTGCACAAACACCAGGCCTGAAGAACATGCCGCAATGAAGGCCACAGAGAAGAAAATGATGCAGCCAGGGTTTCGAACGCAGAAAGAGCCCCACTGAGAGAAGAGCTGCCTCAAACAGTTTTCAAATGCTGCGCTGACTGGGTCACAGCAGGACACCTCCCCTGGAAGGATGGGAGAGGAAGGGAGGGTGGAGGTTAAGAGCCAAGCCACTCTTGAAAGTCAGGAACAGGGAAAGCACCAGCTACTACTGCTTATGGTGGCAACAGGGCCTGCCTTGGGGGTATGCACAAGCCTTCCTTATCCTCAGCTACTTATCTGTTCTGGAAGTGACCCTTGTCTGTCCACCAGGAGTGCTGGACCCGCTCCAAAGGGCAGGCTCACACACAAAGGCAAAGTTCCTGAGCATTCTATCCAAAGCAGCTCTCATCAACCTTTCCTGCTACTCTTTCTCTGCCAGTTCTATTAGGACCTTCACAGCTCTTACCCCAGTCCAGTTATTCTATGCTATTATTAACTACCTGACTGTCATCCGTCACCTCAACTAGAATGTCAGTACTACAAACACAAACACAAGGATCCTGTCCGTCTGTTCACAAACACAAGGATCTTGTCTGTCTGTTCTGGTCATAGCTGTGAATACCTCAAAGTGAATACCCGCACTCGAGCATAATCCTAAACTTTTTGTTTAAGAATCAATGTGCTTACCTTTGTCACTGGCATTTACAGAGAAAGCTATATTACTGTCGATAGGGGTGTACTCCGAGACAAAATATCGTTTCCTGGAAGATAAAAGCACTTAAGTGGTTTCAGGGAACTTTCCGATAAAGAGACTTTTCCCTAGACGGTCCCACAATTCCATTTTAAAGTTCACTCCTCATCTTGTCTCCTTCCTAACTGTTGTATTCTCCCCTTCAGTTCCTTTGTTCTAGGGTCTCTCTACTCACTCCATCTCAAAAGAAGTTTTAAGAAAGAAATGAAAAAGTTAACAAGGTACAGTAACAATTATCATTACAGTGAATGAGTGAGGTCAATGGAAAGCTAGAAATGTTACTTGGCTAATTTCTTTTTTTTCTTAAATGTCCTAGAAGACAAACATAAATGCTTACCTGTAGCACCACATAGCAAAAAACACTCCAAAAAACACAAGCAGAAATGCCATGTAGGTGGCCCACATAATGACATACATGGCATCCAGTCCCAAGATTCTCCAAGGAATAGGAGGTGGTGGTGGCTGGGGCTTGGGGCCACATACGACTGAACAGTCCTGGCAGCTGCATGGCCCTGTGACCTCATCTACAGACTCATCACAGCCTTTGGTGGCATTATTCATTGGCTCCATCCCATGGGTTGGGAAATCTGTCAAATCACACATATATATGAAATTATAATGAAAACCAATGATAAGCTCATGAAAATATATAGAAGAGTAAAAAGAATTGCAGGGTTGCATTTGATTAGGAAAATGATTTACAAGACAGTTGTCACATGCAGGTTTTTATCTGATCAAAATAGCTTATGTAGTTCTATCAGATTTTAAGTTACTTCACTTAATCTGAGCATAGGCTCTTGCAGCTATCTTTTAAGTGTGATACATCTAAGGTAAAAAATTTTCTATTATGTCTCTATCAAGGAGCTAGTTTTGTACTAGTGTCCAGCTCCTGAAAAGGTTTTTCTTAAATCTTTGGGGCATTTATTTTTTAATATTTATTCCCTTTTGTTGCCCTTGTTCTATTGTTGTTGTTGTTACTGATGTTGTCGCTGTTGGATAGGACAGAGAGAAATGGAGAGAGGAGGGGAAGACAAAGAAGGGGAGAGAAAGATAAGAAAGACAGACACCTGCAGACCTGCTTGGCTGCTTGTGAAGTTACTCCCCTGCAGGTGGGGAGCCAGGGGCTCGAACTGGGATCTTTAGGCTGGTCCTTGTGCTTTGCAGCATGTGCGCTTAATCTGCTGTGCCTGACTCCTGTTTGGGGCATTTAAAAATTTTTTTAAATATATTTATTATTTTTCCTTTTTGTTGCCCTTATTTTACATTGTTGTAGTAGTTATTATTATTGTTGTTGTTGTTGATGTTTTCGTTGTTGTACAGGACAGAGAAATATAGAGAGGAGGGGAAGACAGAGAGAGGGAGAGAAAGACAGACACCTGAAGACCTGCTTCACCGTCTGTGAAGCGGCTCCCCTGTAGGTGGGGAGCCAGGGGCTTGAACGGGGAACGTTATTTTGGTCCTTGCGCTTTGCGCCACATGCGCTTAACTCGCTGTGCTACTGCTGTTTGGGGCACTTTTTAAAAAATTTTTATTTATTTATTACCTTTTGTTGCCCTTGTTGTTTTATTGTTGTAGTTATTGTTGTTGCTGTTGTTGTTGGATAGGACAGAGAGAAATGGAGAGAGGAGGGGAAGACAGAGAGGAGGAGAGAAAGACAGACACCTGCAGACGTGCTTCACCGCTTGTGAAGCGACTCCGCTGCAGGTGGGGAGCTGGGGGCTCGAACTGGGATCCTTACTCAGGTCCTGGCAATTTGCGCCACGTGCGCTTAACCTGCTGCGCCACCGCCCGGCTCCCTGTTTGGGGCATTTTTAAGAATAAAACTAAAATAGTTTTTCAGTTAAGTAGCAGAATCTATAGGCAATTCTTTTTCCTCCTCCCTCCTCACTCCCAGACCCCACTAAGTTGAACATGGACAGGGTAAGGACCAGGACAACAATCTCATTGGAGAGAAACTGCTGAAAGTACTTAGCTGAATTTGGGAGCTGAAGACTCCCAGAATTTAAAATAACACCACAAATACAACAAAATACCTGAAAAGATGGGTATGATGGTAAAAGGTGCCTGGCCATTGTCCTTGCTGAACATGTACTCGATCCAGTTAGTGGCGTTGCAGTCACTGGCATCCCGCCCACACATGAGGCCCAGGGCTCTGTCATTACTTGAAGGGGCTTCAACATCTTGGCAGGCATTGTACATCGCTAGCAGAGGGACAGGGGATAAGATGGAGATTACTATGCTACTTTAACTCACTGGGTGAGACCTACTAAAAGGCTTCTTTGGGGGCCCTGTGGCAGCACACCTGGTTGAGCATACACATTGCAGTGTTCAAGGTTTAGGCCTCTGGTTCCCACCTGCAGAGGGAAAGCAAGCTTCACAAGTGTGGAAGGAGCGTTGTGGGTAGTCTCTCTTTCTCCCTCTCTATCTCCCCCTTCCATATCAGTTTCTCTTTCTCTATCCAATAAATGACTGAATAAATAAAATGAGACTTTTAAAAGCCTGTGAGTCTTCAAGGCTTTCTCTGTTGCCAAGCACTTCCCATGTGGTGCCAGGATTTGAGCCTGAATAGGGAACAGGGCAATGCAGACACCCTGTCCTATGAGGCCCTTTCTGGTTCCAGTAAAAGGTTTCATAAAAGGGAACTCAGAAAAGGAGATATGTGGTGGCCAGTAGCTACATTAGGGAGTGGGTCACAAGAGTAAGCAGGAAGGGGAGGACTAGAGATTGCCCTTGAAAGGACACTGATGGACAAGAGTTCAAGCAGTCTAGAGGCAAAAAAGACCAGGAGGATTTCCACCATCCCACATGGTTCGCAAAAAAGCCTAGGGAAGTATCTGCATAGTATGGAACAGTAGACTAAAGCTGAGGAAGAAGTTAAGAACCTTAGTGTCTTTAAAGTCAGTGAAGCTGGTTCCAGAAAACTTTTGCAGCAGAAAACTTAGTAGCTAAAAAGTTATACAACTTACAGAGGACAACTTTTTTTTTTTTTTTTTGGCAGAGTACATACATGAGTGGACATAATATTAGTTTTTTATTTTTATTTTATTATTTACTTAAAAATAATCAAGTACTGTGAGAACAACAGGAAGCACAGCTCAGGTCTGGCTAATGTGTGATGATGGACTGAAGTTATGGCCTCTGGAGGCGTCAAACATGCAAGTCCTGTGCTCTGACAGGCTGAGTTAGCTCCCCAGCCCTGGCTTCTTTTAGTTCACATCACGGTAAGACACTCAATAACATCTCACACCACTTCATTTCGTTTGATTTTTTTCACTCATTATCTTTATTTTTTATTAACAAATATTTTACTTTATTCATTTTGCAACAGATGGAGATTCAAATGAGAGAGGCAGAGAAAGGAGCCAGACATTCTGGTACATGCAGCGCCCAGGATCAAATCAGGAGCCTCAGGCACACAAATCCTGTGCTCGACCAGCTAGGCTATTTCCACAGCCATTAGTTTTTCTTCTCTGTAATATTACTTAAATGGTCTCTCCTAGGGGAAGGTGTTATACATTCTATCAAATGTATGATGGCAGAAATAGCTCACCTATAAGCTACATTGCCATGTACACAACATAGGTTGTTCAAGCTCAGCCCCCACTGCACTGAAGGAAGCCTTGAAGCTGTGGTCTCCCCCATTCTTCCCTCCCTCTCTCTCAGCCATCTCTATCTCTACAGGAAAGAGAAAGAAAGGGAGAAGAAAAGGAGAAAGAAGGGAAGAAAGAAAGAAAGGAGAGAGAGGGAAAGAAAGAAAAGACAAGTATAGTGACATTATAATGTCCACAGTGGCCCCACTGCTCTCAACACTCTCTTGGTTCTACCTCTCCAACCCCCTCCTCATAATGCCTTGGACGACAGACCACTTTCCTATCTGCACAGTTTTGCTACTTCCAGAAATGTCATAATCGGAACTAGACAGTATGCAGCCTTTTCAGATTAGTCTCTTGCACATAGCAATATGCATATAAGGTCTTTCCATGTCTTTTTAAAAATAAATATTTATTTGTTCCCTTTTGTTGCCCTTCTTGTCTTATTGTTGTAGTCATTATTGTTGTTATTGATGTTGCTATTGGATAGGACAGAGAGAAATGGAGAGAGGAGGGGAAGACAGAGGGGGAGAGAAAGATAGACACCTGCAGACATGCTTCACCATGTGTGAAGCGATTCCCCTACAAGTGGGGAGCTGGGGGCTTGAACTGGGATCTTTACGCTGGTCTTTGCGCTTTGTGCCACCTGCGCTTACCCTGCTGTGCTACCGCCCGACTCCCTCCATGTCTTTTTGTGACTTGATAGTTTTTTGGTTTTTTTTTTTTGATACTTCATTTTTAATGTTAGTAATATTTCATTTTCTGAATGTACCAATTTATCTTTTCACCCACTGAAGGATGATTGGCTGATTCAAAATATTGGCAATCACGAATACAAGGTTATCTGTGGGGATGTCATTTATTTTTTCAAGTAAATATCAAAGAACACAGTATGGCGGTTAAATCATCTGGTAGTTTCCTGAGAGAGTATCACATTGGAATTCTACAGTGGTTATGCCGCTTTGCAATCTCATTAGCAATGGATGAGATTCCCTGTGGCTAATAAACTTGCCAGCACTGCTGGGTGTGCACTTTGAGTTCTGTCATTTAAATGAGAATATACTGGTATCTCATTATTTGACACCAACATTTCCTCTTTGCTAACACATTTGCTTAGGTCTTCTGTCCATTATTCATTGTTCAATCTCTTACTGCACATGTGACTTATCATTCTGGATTTTACTTTTTTTTTCCCCCTTCCAGATAGAGATAAGCGATATTTCAGCACCAGAATTTCTCAGTGTCCACAGTACTCCTATATGCTGCCAGGGCTTGAACCTGGGTCACATGCAAGGCAAGATACATGCCCTACCTTTTTGCTATTTCTCTAGCCCTCTTAGCAGTTTTAAGAACTCTTTATATTTTCAAATAGTAGTTTTCCATAACATATCTTTTACAAATATTTTTCCTGGTCTATGGTTAACTTTTCATCCTTCTGACGTCTCCTTTTTAATTTTTATTTTACCATTACAAGAATGCTAAAGTGGGGGGCCAGGCAGTAGTGCAGTGGGTTAAGCGCACATGACACAAAGTACAAGGACAGGCTTAAGGATCCCGGTTCAAGCCCCCAGCCCCCCACCTGTAGGGGGGCGGGGGGGGGGTTGTTTCACAATTAGTGAAGCAGGTCTGCAGGTGTCTTTCTCTCCCCTTCGCTGTCTTCCCCTCCTCTCTCAATTTCTCTGTCCTATCCAACAACAATAATAGTAATACTAATAACACAACAACAATAAACCACAAGAGCAACAAAAAGAGAAAAAAAAATGCCCTCCAGGAGCAGTGGATTTGTGGTACAGGCACTGAGACCCAGTGATAACCCTCTAGGCAAAAAACAAAACAAAACAAAACAAAAGAAACAAAAAAACAATGCTACAGTGAACTTTTTTTTTGGGGGGGGAAGATGTCATTGATTTGAGGAGGATAAAAGGAGCAAATCAGACTTTTTTAAGAGCCTTGAATCTCAAAAATTATCTATCAACTATAATACATAAAAGACCTTAAAATTATAGTATGACAATTAAAACAAGGATCAAAGAATTTCATCTTTACTACACAAAAAATAATCTAACAATGAAAAACAAACCATTTTTTCCAGAAAAAAAAAATGGTGTGGTTTAATAATGAGCAAAATTTGAATAAACCCTAACAAATTTGCCTATGCTACCTGTTCTGAAACTTTTATCCGTAATTTAGTGTTCTCATATGTTCACTAACAAAATGTTTAACCAAAGCAGCAGTCATTTACAGCAAAGCTGGTACCAACAGCAAAAGAAAAAAAGAAAAGTTAAGAAATGGTGCATAAGTCATTTCTGATTTTAGTACAATCACAGAAAAGATGAATACAAGTTTGTAATTAATATTTACACATGTCAAAGAAACTGTCAGCACCCAAAGTATTTTATTGCTATATTAACAATGAATTTTTGGATATTTTAAAGGGGCCACATAAAAATAGATTCAAGGAACAGATTAAATTGAATTCCTAGGTTAAAATGCTTGGTTTAAAGAATTTTCTACAACAATTTTATGTATGAAAAGTTATATAACCTTATATGAAAATGTCATGAAGTATATTATACACTATATTAAATGTATTTCCCAAGAGGGAAAAAATTAAAATATCTAAAATATATTAGATTAAGATTACAAGACCCATTATAGATCCTTTGAACATGCATCTGTTTACAGAATTAACAATATACAAGATGTTTATCATGGATCATAAAGAAAGAAGTTGATGACTACTATCCTTTTCACAA
Source organism: Erinaceus europaeus (assembly GCF_950295315.1). Lineage (NCBI taxonomy): Eukaryota > Metazoa > Chordata > Mammalia > Eulipotyphla > Erinaceidae > Erinaceus > Erinaceus europaeus. The sequence continues at coordinate 37,056,326 of NC_080176.1, forward strand.
CATTATCAACTCACTTTAGCCACAAATATGTCCTTGGTATGCATTATACAAATTATGTACTTTTACCCCCCATCAGATCATCCATAGGTTTACTTAGAAGTAAAGATGAAGGCGAAGAAATAAGCCAAGTGTCTGTCTTCTCTCTTTCACACAACATCCCAAGCATGGCATAAGTAGCCTGAAACTATAAAATACTAACTGGGCTTTTAGTTATCTACACAGACTGCTAAAAAAGTAAATTAAGTTGCCCAATTTAGTGCATTAGATAACAAAACCAGCCAGCCACAAAGCAAGCTGGAAAGCATTAAATTAAATGTTTCATATTTTATATATTTTAAATCATTTAATTTCTATAGAAAAATTTTATTCACAATATAATGTGACAGAAAATGCCACAGGAATGATATACTGATTGCAATAAGGATGCATGCAACAGCAGCTTTTTATTTTATAGCTATTTGTTTATAAAAATTAAACCTCTCCAGACATGCTTTATCACATGGTTTTAGATTTGTAATGTAAATGAGTAAGGCATATCATATAGTTAGAAGAGAGAATGTCTCATCATTTTGAATGTGAATTATCTGCAGAAACATGTACTGAACCCTGAAATATGCATGTTTAAATATGCATGTTCTGTCCAAATCTGGACAATCTACAATCATTTCCTACAGCGAACTTTTTACATGATTTTTCCCCCCAATTGCATGGACTAGACATTGCTTGAGGGCATTTATAAATGCAATTTAAAAGATAAGAGTACATTTATCTTCAACTCTAGCATGGACTGCAAGACAGTTTTTCAAAAGACTAGCAAACCAAGTCTGGTCATCAGTTCTCATCAAGATATGGCTACCAGTGGTACGGTGCATCAGCAATTCCACCACTCCACATCAGTATACACATTTTTTGAGGGGCAGTGATGCACCCAATTAAGTGCACACATTACTATGTATAAGGACCCAGGTTCAAGCCCCTGCTCCCCAACTGTAGGAGGGATGTTTCATGAGCAGTGAAGCAGGTCTGCAGGTGTCTTTCTCCCTTTCTACCTTCCCCATCCCTCTCAATTTCTCTGTCCTATCAAAACAAAATAGGAAGGAAGGAAGGGTGGAAGGAAGGAAAGAAGGAAAAAAAGGAAAAGGAAAAAATGGCTGCCAGGAGCAGAATTTGTAGTGCTGGCAACTGAGCCTCAGTGGTAATCTTGGTGAAAATAAAAAATAACATAAAGTAGATAATTTTTTGACATTTTAAAAGACTTATTTATCTATGTTACAGAGAGAAAAGACCTGGCATCAATCTGGTATATACTGCACTAGGGATTAAACTAGGGTATAAGGCTGGGGTTCCTGGTGCCCGAGAGGCCAGAGCCCTGCTATGCAGCTATATGCCCACCTCTGGGGCTGCAATTCCTGTACTTTTCAGATATGCTGCCTCTCAGGCTGCATTTTGTTTTAATATATTTTTCAAAGGTTTATTTATCAATGAAAGAGAGCTAACAAATATCTAGAATTGAAAAGGATCAATTTTTGAAATCTGCAGTTTATATCATTTACTATAACTGCATTAGTAAGATTATTAAAGTTTCCAAAATTTACTTACCATTGGCAAAAGTCTCTCCAATATAGTACTGTAATTCTTTTACATTTGTTTTTGTTTGGTTAGTAACAGGATCAACATAATCTTCAGTTGCTGTAATATTCAGAAACTGACTTTGTCGGTGGCTACATGTCAGCTCACAAAACAAGTTCATGAGATTATAAAAGCAGGATGGACATCTAAAGAAAAAGTTGATTTTATTTTGTATACTCTCATAGGTAATACAGTAAACAAAAAGACAATTTAGTCAAAGACTATTAAAGATTTATCATAAAGTAAAAAATGAATTAAGGTGAAGATATTTAAAATCCAGCAATTCTAAACTTGAAGCTGCCTCTTAATAAAGACATCTTGTGTCTGAGGGTGGCACATCCAGTTGAGTATATATATTACCATGTGCAAGGACCCAGGTTCGAGCCCTAGCTTCCCACGTGCAGGGGGACACTTCATGAATGATGAAACAGGTGTGCAGCAAGTGTCTATCTTTCTCTCTCACTATCTACTCCACCCTCTTAATTTCTCTTTATCCTAGTCAATAAAATAAAAACAAGAAAAAATGGCCTCTAGGAGCAGTGGATTTGCAGTGTAATAACCCCGTTGGCAAAATAAATGAGTAAATACGTTTTTAAAAAGGACATCTTGCAGTCTGAGAGGTGGTACAGTGGATAAAGTGTCAGACTTACAAGCATGAGGTTCTGAGTTTAGTTCCTGGCATCTTTATTTTTAATAAAGATTAAAAATATATTTCTTTAAAATTTGCTATAACTTATGTTAATTTTGTCCAGATATAGCTTTTTAAATATCAATTTACTCCTTTGAAAAGACAGAGAGAAATTGAGGGGGGCAAGGTAGAGATGGGGAGAGTGACCTATATCATTGCTTCACCACTTATGAAGCTTCCCCCTGCAAGTGGAGGCTGGGGTCTTGAACAGGCATCCTTATGTATTGTAATGTAATTCATCCAGATGTGACACCACCAGGCCCCATTGTCTGTATGGAATTTCAAAAAATATGCTTCTCTGAAGTCTATGCATTATCACCTGAAAACAAGTCGTAAAACTAAAAAGACTTAGGAGTATCATAACAGTGGCAACTGAGGGGCCCCCACAATTTGGATCAACAATGGTAGAGAATGTTCCTTGCAAGTCTGATGAAGCAATACTTTTGCAGATAACAGGGAGCCAGAGAGGAGAGTTCCTGTACCATATAGCTAGTCAACATTAGAAGCTTCAACTCAATCTGAAAGGACAGTAGACAGCTGTGGTTCTCAGGAAAACCTGTGTGTTTGTGAAATGCATGTGACCAGAGAACACCATTGCTGTTCTTCTTTTTAATTTTTCCAAAGTTATAGGGATATTCTCTTGAGTCTAGAGTGAACCAAAGAGACTGGAAAGATAGCTCAGCATGTATGGTGAACACACCTCAAAGGAAAAGCAAGTGTCAACTCTAAAGTGACTAGGAAGAAAACTGTGTCTAATATTGATGCTTTTCTAACAGATATAGTATTCTATATTCCTAGAAAATCACAAGATTGCTTTCTTGAGACAAAAGCTTTCTTCTACTTACACTTCACTGGGAAAATGTCGATTTATGAGACTGTTGTTAGGGGCTGGGTGGGGGCACACCCGGGTAAGCACACTTGTCACCACGCACAAGGACTGAAGTTTAAGCTCCCACAACCCTCCTGCAGGGGGGAGGCTTCATGAGCGGTGAAGCAGGTCTGCAGATATCTCTCTCTTTCTCTCCCTATCTCCTTCCCCCCTCAATTTCTGCTTTATCAAAAATAAAATAAAGGGGTGGGGGGAAGTGGTGCACCCGGTTTAGCTCATACATTACAGTGTGCAAGGATCCAGGTTCAAGTCCCCGGTCCCCACCTGCAGGGGGAAAGTTTCACAAGTAGTGAAGCAGGGCCACAGGTGTCTCTGTCTCTTTTCCTCTCTAGTTCCACCTCCCCACTCAATTTCTCTGTCTCGATCCAATAATAAAATAAAGTAAAATAAAGGATAAAATAGCCACAGGGTATGGTGGATTCATCCTGTGGCGCCAAGCCCCAGCAATAACCTTTGTGGCAAAAACACAAACAGCCGCTGTTACCGGTGTACAATTTCTTATCTCCCCCCCCCAACAGGTCTCAGCACACCATCACCCCTCCACCAGCTCATCTTTCCCTCTGCCATAGGGCACTGGTCCCCAACTCCTTGCTAGGCCCCGCCCCCTTCCCCATTCTTTAAGTCCTTTGGCTAAGGAAATTGTGAAACACACTGACTTTAAAAAAGGAAATCAGAGTGTTAGTGTTTAATAGATAAATATATATTCTGTTTAACTACCAACCTACCTGGACAGAAACTGTAGAGGCAGCTGAAGACTGTTTTTCAGTGTCTGAAGCTGCTGGACATCACAACAAAGACTGACATTGTCGAAGAAGAATCCTGGACACAGTTCCTTTAGAGTGAGAAAGTGTCGATGTCAGGGTAACACAGTTAAATAAAGATACTCATTCCTCAATGAAATGAAAGGAATTAATTCATGTAAATCCTTTTAGGTACAGAAAAGTAATATGTAGATTTGGAAAGTACTCAGAGAATCTTTAAAAAACTATAAACGGGGGGACGGGGGCAGGTGGTAGCACACCTAGTTGAGCACGCACACTACAGTGCGCAAGGACCGGGTTCAAGCCCCTGGTCCCTATATGCAGGCAAAAAGCTTCACAAGCGGTGAAAAAGGGCTGCTGGTATGTCTCAGTCTCTCTTTTTCTCTTCTTTAAATTTTTTCTTCGATAGAAACAAAAGAGAGAGAGAGAATAGAAAGGGACAGAGAGATACCTACAATCCTGCTTCACCACTCATTAAGTGCTCTCCCTGCAGGTGGGGACCGGGGGCTTGAACCTGGGTCCTTGTGCATGGTAGCACATGCACTTAACCAGGTGTGCCACCATCCAGCCCTTGTAGGTGTCTCTGTATCTCCTCTCTAATTTCTCTCTGTCTCTATCCAATATAAATAATAAATCTCTAGAAAAACAAAACAAAAACTATAAATGAGGAATTAAGAAGTAGAGCCAGTAGAAACCCCTTTTCCTTTAGAGTACTTGGATATTCCTTCTTTATTTGGTAATTCACTCTCCCTTAACTATTTTACTTCTCAGGTTGTTTTTTGTTGCTGTTTGTTTGAATTCAACTAGAATTTCATTTACTAATTCCACTAGTCACTCTAGGGAGAGTCCAGTGCCTTTAAGAATTCTGATGAAAGGAACAAGCAAGCCCAGAAGGCCTGCTACCATGTCAACTTGACTTCAGATTTCCCAAGCCTCCAAAGCCAGTTTCTTCACACTGCTTTTTCTAGTTCTTTTCTAATAGCTATTATGCTTCCCTAGTATCCAAGCTGTAGCATCAGGTGTGATTGAAACTTACAGGCTCTTGCAGGAAAATGAAGGGATGATTAGAATGAACATGGGAAAATGAGATAACCACTTAGCAGCCCAGTCCATTCAAGTCCTTGAGACCCAGGAACCAAAAGGAACTAACCCCTAATAAATCCTGAAAAAAAGCCACAAAGGACACCCTTTAGAAACTACGGTCAGGCCCTGAATGGTGAGCTGCTACTGGGAAACTATGAGAAAGACATAAAGTCAACCCTTCTGACTCTAGAGCTTTATCATCATCTCTGCCTGGTGTGCTACTGACAGTTTAAGATAAAGCCTAGGTCTTAGTTCTACGTTCACTCCACCACATAGTAATTAATGCTTAATGTATAGCTACAGATGCTAGGCTGAGTCTTTTGTGCTCTTAGTGCACTAATAATCAACTTACCTGCACTAGGTCATATCCGTCCTTTGGCAATGGCTTTGGTGGCCCAGAATATTTGCAATTGTACCGCTTATCTCCAGATGCGATCCCACACTCTCCATACCAAATACAGGACTGTGTGAACACCTATAGGCCAACACAAAAGTCAGCTGCCCAAGTCACAAGGGTAAAACCAATTTTAACAGCACAAAGTACCTATTTCAATATCATCAGGGTACCTATCCTTCAAGGTCAGCTACAAAATGAAGCAGTTAGAAACAGTAGTTAGGTTAACATTTGGAAAGTATTACTTGGGTCCCCAAAGGGGCTTATCAGTGAAGCAGATGAGAGAAATTCTTACAGCTTCGTATTCTGGCTAGTTTATTTTATAGTAGGAAGCCTGAGTTCCATCTAAGAATCATGGTGGGAAGACATTGAAAGTAACTAGAAGACTAGGAGGTCAAAACCAGGTGTCTTAGCCCATGTCTTACCCCCATGTTGTCCATTGTTCTTTTGATCAAGGTACTGAGTGTTAAGGCTTTATTAAGTATTTAAATGTGAATTGTGAGAGAGGAGATCAGAATGAAAGTTAAAACGTAAACTTTGAAAAGGTGAATTATTCATTTATTATTACAGGGGGTATAAGTTCAATTTCTCATGAATATTAGTAGATTCCAAAAGATAAATGCCTAGGTATTCATTAAGAAAATCAGATGGGAAGTTGGGCGGTAGCGCAGTGGATTAAGCATGTGGCACAAAGCGCAAGGACCAGCGTAAGGATCCCGGTTCAAGCCCCAGGCTTCCTACCTGAAGGGGAGTCGCTTCACAAGTGGTGAAGCAGGTCTGCAGGTGTCTATCTTTCTCTCCCCAGTCTTCCCCTCCTCTCTCTACTTCACTCTGTCCTATCTAACAACGACGACATCAACAACAATAAGTATAACAACAGTAAAAACAAGGGCAACAAAAAGGAAATAAGTAAATATTAAAAAAAAAAAAAATCAGATGGGGGAGTTGGGTGCACGTGGTGCAAAGTGCAAGGACTGGCCAAGGATTCTAGGATTCTAGTTCAAGCCGCTGGCTCCCTACCTGCAGGGGAGTTGCTTCACAGGTAGTGAAGCAGACCTGCAGGTGTCTTTCTCTCCCCGTCTTCCCATCTCTCTCCATTTCTCTCTGTCCTATCCAACAACGATGACACCAATAACAACAACAATAACTACAACAATAAAACAAGGGCAACAAAAGGGGATAAATATATTTTTTAATTTTTTTAAAAAGAATATCATACGGGAAAAACTAGTATAGTCATGGGCCCTTTGGAATATAACTAAAATATGCCTACTAGCTATCTATAAAATGGAGACCTCCCCCCAACTCTTCATCTGAACTATTCCAGCCTTTAGGTTCATGATCAGTCAAAAATTTGTTTGGCTTTATATGTTAACTCTTTTTTTCAGCTATCAGGTTCCAGATGATACCATGATGCCAACCAGACTTCCCTATACAGACAACCCCAGCAATGTGTCAAGGAGCCCTGCTTCTCCAGAGCCCTGCCCCACTAGGGAAAGAGACAGGCTGGGAGTATGGATCCACCTGCCAATGCCCATGTTCAGCAGGGAAGCAATGACATAAGCCAGACCTTCCACCTTCTGCACCCCATAATGACCCTGGGTCCTTCCTCCAGAGGGTTAAAGAATAGGGAAGCTATCAAGGGAGAGGATGGGATATGGAGCTCTGGTGATGGGAACTGTGTGGAGTTGTACCCCTCTTACCCTCTTTTTGTCAGTGTTTCCTTTTTATAAATAAAAAAAAAAATTTTTAAAGAATATCAGATGGGGCTGGGTGGTGGCACACCTGGATAAGTGTACATCTCACCATGTGCAAGGACCCAGGTTCAAGCCTCTGGCCCCACCTACAAGGGAAAATTTTCATAAGCGTGAAGCAGTGCTGCAGGTGTCTCTTTGTCTCTCTCCCTTTCTCCCCCCCCAATTTCTGTTCTATCAAACTAAAGTTTAAATAATATTTAAAAAATAACTATGATTGAAAGAAATCAATATAGTATGTGAGTTTCCGTTGTCACTATTTTTGTGACAGTCATTATTTCTGTACATCATAAAGCTATATAAGCTCTAGAGAATAAAAAAACATGTTCATGAAGAATGAACAGGGATGATCTCACTCACAGGCAGAAGTTGAAAAACAAGTTCAGAAGAGAAAATACTAAGCAGAACTTGAACTGGAGTTGGTCAAGTATTGCACCATAGTGAAAGATTCTGAGGTGAGGGGGAGGGTTCAGGTCCTGGAACACGATGGGAGAGGAGGGAGGACCTAGTGGGGGTTGTATGGTTATTTGGAAAACTGGGAAATGTTATGCATGTACAAACTATTATATTTACTGTCAACTTTAAAACATTAATCCCCCAATAAAGAAATTCAAAAAAAGAACATGTTCACATATCCATAGTTTAATATCAGTAAATCATCAATTAACAAAAAGAAAACTACAAATATGAATTGGCCCTTAGTATGAAGGAGCAAGGATGACCACCATACTAAACAAGAAAAAAGGACGTGTCAACTTGAAGGAAAATCCCATCAGCAACCTTTTGAGAACAAAACGTAAGCCTGTTCAAGACTTTTCAAGAGCCACTCATCCCCATGTGACAGTCACAAGGCTGCAGATATTTCAGAAAGGGTGGGGGTGGGGGGCAGTGTGAATCACCATGTCAGCATAGCCACTAAGTGCCACCCAGTTGGCTAGGGCACAGGCTCACAACCTGTCATCATCTGTCCGCACAGAAACAGAACATCTACAATAGCAACTGTGGCCCTTTGGCACGCATTGGGAAAGCTGTTTTATGACGTGAATACGAGGAAGAGTGTGGATTCTTTCCAGGGACACTATTTACAGAGGAGTCAGTCTGTACTGGCTCCCAGCAATTCACATAATGGTCCCTGCAGCTCTGAAATCATGATAGAAATAAGCAGGAGACGAAGGTATGAATACAGGAGCATAATGGGTCAGCTGACTTTCTCTGAATCCCGTCTAAAGCAGAAATTACGACTTACTCCTGAGCCATTAGAAGCTTATGTCAGGAGTTGGGCAGTAGCACAGCAGGTTACGTGCAGGTGGCGCAAAGTGCAAGGACTGGCATAAGGATCCTGGTTCCAGCCCTCAGCTCCCCACCTGCAGGGGAATCGCTTCACAAGTGATGAAGCAGGTCTCTCCCCCCTCTCCATTTCTCTCTGTCCTATCCAACATCAATAATAACTATAATAATAAAACAAGGGCAACAAAAGGGAATAAATAAATAAATATTTTTTTTAAAAAAAGAAGTCATATGTCTAGGTCACGAGGGAGAAATGCAAATGGGGAAGTGACACTTATTCAGTGACTTCCATTTGTGCACCTGTGGCAGTCAGCTGCAAAGACTCCACCATCATTTTATATAAAAATAATCACATTATTGCTGTATTGCAGCAAAGTAAAAGACTGGGGTTGGGGGGTTCAGGTCCTGGAATAGGATGGCAGAGAACCTACTGGGGATTGTACTGTCAAGTGGAAAACTGGGAAATGTTATGCATGTACAGCATGTACAAACTATTGTATTTTACTGGTGATTCTAATATATTAGTCCCCCAATAAAGAAAAATTTAAAAATCCCACTATTCCCATAAACCCAGGAAACTGCTCAGCAGGTAAAATACATGCTTTCCGTGCATTAGGACCTGGCTTCAAACTCTAGCACCACATAACAGGACCAAGGACAGAGAGGGAGAACTGCATGGATGGTGGAGTAGTGCTTTAGTCTCCCTCCTTCCCCGCCCTTCATAAAAATAGTAGAAAACAGCATGAAAACTGGGCCAGGTGACTCAGCAGGGAGTGCATGCAGGAGGCTCTTTGAGACTTTATTCCCTGAGACCTGAGAGGAAGAACAATACCAAGCCAAAGCGCAGCAATGTTAGGGAAAGTAGACCAACGCGGGCTTTCCAACATAATGTACCTAACTAGCTACTTAAATCTGACAAGCAAAATTGATTAAGGATGTGGTGGCAAGCACTGCTGATGCTGACATGTAATTTAAATGCAGTGATCCCTCCCCAAACCTCACACAACTCTCAACAGACCAATAGGGAAAAGGTCCGAGGTCACAGGGAGGGATGATCAGCACAGGAACAAGGGGTAGGCACAGAAGCACTTTTAGCAAACTGTGTAGCACAATACAATGAGACAAATCAGTACTAATATTGGGTTTTTTAAAATAAAGATTTTATTTATTTATTCATGAGAAAGATAGAGGAGAGAGAAAGAACTAGACATCACTCTGGTACATGTGCTGCCAGGGATTGAACTCAGGACCTCATGCTTGAGAGTCCAGGCTTTATTCACGGCACCACCTCCTGGACCACAGTATTACTATCTTTTTTTAGACACAGAAAGCCAAATTAACGTGTCCAAAAGTGGCAAACCATGACTCACGCTAGAATATTCTAGTTATCAATGTCCCCACACTAGTGTTATACCCTCCTGCTGGCCCTCATCCTGTGCAAGGTACCTGAACACACACTTGCCAGATGAACTGGCAGAGGGCCCCAGATCATGCTGTCTCCTCTTCTCACATGTGAAAAAGAAAAGCTGAACTTCCTCACCTAACGGCAGGTTAGTGCAGTACTGCTGAATCTTTCTCTCCCTCTCCTCATTATCACTATAATCACTTCACCAGAGTACTGCTCAGTTCTGGCTTATGGTGCTGCTGGGGGTTGAGCATGGGACCTTTCGTACCTCAGGCATGAATATGTTTTGCATAACTACCATTGTTAGAGGATAGGGCCCACTGTCCCGGAGAGTCCAGGCTGTAGTTTCCATGAGGTCCAACTCTCCCTTCCAGTCAGACAAGGGCAGGTTCTCCTAACCTCCTGAACTAATGACAGATAGCTTCTCAGGAATGGGGGCTACCTTCCTGCAGATGACCTTCCTCTCCCCTTAAAACAAAGGTCATGAATTACTGTACATTGTGTTTGGACAAACTTGAAAAACCACTGCAAACTCTTGTTACTCAAGCCCCCTTCCTCCTCCCCTCGCCCTAAGGTGCCTGTAATTTACCCCTGGGGAAATATGCAATGTGAAGCTTGTAATCAAAACTTGTATGGTAACTTTCTACTTGTGATCAAATAGTTTGTAGATCAAAATGTGACTATGCATTGTGCTGCTTTGTGTTTGGGTTAATGATTACCTTAACCGTCTTCCCTGTGCAATGGGTATAATTTGCCTGCTTTCTCTCTCAATAAACAAGTCACCCACTTTTCTGAGGCTGCTCCTGGAGCTGTGATTCTCTTCTCTCCATAAACATAGCCCACGACACACAGTTACCCCGGGATTCCCAGGGGGCCATTCTGACCTCCGTCACCCAATGGCTGGGGTAGGTGACCTGGAGCAGCCTGCATGCCACGGTATCTCCCTGGCCCTATTTATTTATTTATTTATTTGCTATTTATTAATTTCCAGCAGGGTTACTGCTGGGGCTCAGTGACTGTACAACAAATCCACTGCTCATGGCAGTCACCCTTCCCCCTTCATGTTTTAATAAAGATAGAGAGGAAATGAGAAAGGAGAGGGAGATAAAAGGGAGACAGAGACACCTATAGACCTGCTTCACCACCTGCGAAGCTTCCCCCGTAGGTGGGGCTGGGGATTTGAACCCAAGTCCTTGAACATGGTGATGTGTGTTTTCCCAGGTGTGCTACTACCCACCTTGCCCTCATGTTTAAGAAATATGTTCTGTTTTTGAGGTAGCCTTGGTTTATAGCAGGCTTGTTTATTTTTTGGATTTTCATGTTGCTGTCTTGACTCACCAGTGTGGCTAATTTCTTCTATCTTCTCACTGTGTTTGATGCTCCCTGAAATTGAGTCAACCTGGGTTGCTGGCACTATGACATAACACTGGGTACTAACAGCCTATCAGTAGTATTCACTGAAGGGAGGGAGTATTGTGCCCATTATTGAGATAAAAATCTACCAAGGTCAGAGACAAAAATGCATCTCATCAAAAGAAGAGCAGAAGGCAATGGTATTTGCACAAAAATAAGCATAGTTACTGCCACTGAACATAACTGTTTTGGGGTCAGGTGGCAGCACAGTGGGTTAAGCGCACATGGTGCAAACTGAAAGGACCCACATAAGAATCCTGGTTCAAGCCCCCGGCTCCTCACCTGCAGGGGGGTTACTTCACAAGCGCTGAAGCAGGTCTGCAGGTGTCTGTCTTTCTCTCTCTCTCTCCTCATCTGTCTCAATTTCTTTCTGTCCTATCCAACAACAACATCAGTGGCAACAAGAGCAACAAAATGGGGAAAAATGGCCTCCAGAAGCAGTGGATTCATAGTGCAAGCACAGAGCCCCAGCGATAACCATGGAGGCAAGCAAACAAAGAAACAAAAGAAAACAAAAAAAACACATGACTGTTTTATTTATTTCCCAAAGGAAGGTGACTTTGTACCTGCAGCTTGCGTAAGCACATCGGTTGGCCAACTCAGACTTTGTAAAGTAGCCCACAAGCAGGCCTGGTTTCTCCTGTCTGGATGAAGTGAAAGGTACTTATCTAGCTATTACTGCTTATTATTATCAAGCTATTACTACTTTCACACTGGCTTGGTTTTGGCTAATGAGCACTGGTTGCTTCTAGTGGGGTCACTACCTATGGCAAAGCAGGCAGTGCCCCTCCTCTGGATACTGGACTCCTCTTCAGTGGTTCATCAGGGGTAGGTGTTTGTATTAGTTGTCATAGGATCCAGGGGTTGGTGGTGGTGCACCTGGTTCTGTGCAAGGACCCAGGTTCAAACTCCCCATCCCCACTTGCAGGGGGAAAACTTCAAAAGTGGAGAAGCAGGGCTGCAGGTGTCTTTCTCCCTATCTCCTCTCCCCTCTTGATTTCTGGCTGGTTCTGTCCAATAAACAAATAAGGATAAAAAAATTCAGTTGTCACAGAATCCTAGAAATATTTCAGTGTTCCTAGCAATATCTGGAACGTTGACTGATGTTAGAAGAATGAAATTCAATGATTCTGGAAAACTTATTGCCCTTATCTGTACTTCTCTGTGTCCCAAGGTCAAACTCCAGTTCCAGAAAAAGTAACATAACCACTGTTGTCACTGGAGAAACCTACTCATCCTGAATCATCCTTCCTTCACACAAGCCTCTCCCAAGACTTGCTGCTACCAGTAGATTTAACTCTGGCTCCTTTCTTTTTTATTCATTTTCCCCCTTTACTTAAGAGAACAGAGAGAATTCAGAGGAATGGGGGAGAATGAGAGAGAGACACTTGCAGCACTGCTTCACAGCTCATAAAAGTTTCTCCCCTGCAGGTAGACACCAGGGACTTGAACATATGTCCTTGATCATAGTAATTTGTGTTTATTTAGTGTGCCAACACCTGGTCCCTCATTCCTATTTCAGGTACATAATGAGAGAGGGAGGGAGAGAGAAAGAGAAAGAGGGAGAGATGCACATACAGCACAGTACCCTCCCACCATCCATGAGCTCTCCCAGTTCCACCCACGGTATTCCTTACATGGCAAGTCCTATATCAGGTGAGAGGTAGCAAGGGCACTCTAACCTTTTTCTTGACTCCCTCATTAAACCATCAGGTCCTAAGTCAGGGCACAGCCTAGGTGTTACATTTCCTTTGCTCCCTACAGTGCCCATACAGTGTTCTAGGTTCAGCAGACACCCAAAACCAAGGTGAATTGAAGAAGTTCAAGTAGATTTTCTGTAAGTTCAGAAATAAGAGGTGGTTGTTTTGCTTTACCGAGGCTAGAGTGTACTTTAAAGGTCAGGTTATTAGGCTATTTTGCAATATACTCCAGCATTTAGTTACTCGTTTTATGAGTCAGTAGGAAAGCTCATTTCTGTAATTTTTTTTTAAATCCCCCTTTGGAGTAAATGGGTCAGCAAGTATAGCAATTACTCATTCAGACCCTAACAGGGAACTTTATGGCAACACAACTTATCCTGTGAAGATGCTCTAATGATCAGCAACAAACTGACACTCCAGGCTGCCTTGAGAAAATTCTCAAGTATTACCTAATGCAAATTCAAATGCTCACTGAACCCCAACCTGTGTCCAACACAAAGTTAAGTGTGTTTTTCTGCACAACCTCCTCTATTTCTCAACACTCGAAAGAATAGTATCACAGCATCTCCTATGTGTGGAAATAAGGCTCAGAGAAGACATGGAAATTGCATGGCTTCTATGTGATAAAACCAATAATGAAAATCAAGAGTTTAAACACCAAGTTAAGCATTCTCCATCTTGTTCCCCTTTGCTTATCTTCCCCCTGCCCCACCCACACACACACCTACTATGACACCTTTAGAACACCAGCTCAGTTTACAGGCAATAGAACCTCAGATTTTGACAAGGCACTTGAAACAGGCTGTCCCACCCACTGTAATTTTTTTTCTTTCCTTTTTTTTGGCCTCTAGGGTTATTGCTGGGGCTCGGTGCTTACACTACAAATCCACTGTACCAGGATGCCATTTTTTCCCCATTTTGTTGCCCTTATTGTCGTTATTGTTGCCACTGATGTTGTTGGATAGGACAGAGAAAAATTAAGAGAGATGGGGAGGCAGAGGGGGAGAGAAAGACACCTGCAGACCTGCTTCACCGCTTGTGAAAAGACCCCCCCCACAGGTGGGGAGCTGGGGGCTTGAACTGGGATCCTTGCACCTTGTGCCATGTGCGTTTAACCTGCTACGCTACCACCGTACCCCCCCCCACTGTAGTTCTACACAATTGTCACTTTTTAAAAATTTCTTTATTGGGGAATTAATTTTTTATTATTTATTTATTTATTCATGAGAAAGATAGGAAGAGAGAAAGAACCAGATATCACTCTAGCACATGTGCTTCTGGGGATCGAACTCGGGACCTCATGGTTGAAAATCCAATGCCCTATCCACTGTGCCACCTCCTGGACCACCAATTGTCACTCTTTCTACAGACTGCTCTCTTGTAGAAAAATGACTACCATTTACTTTTCTCTCATGCTTTGTTAGACTGAACTCAGGGTCTTATGCTGCACTTTACCCTCTGCTGCCTCCCAGTGTATGCATGTATTTACAGAGCAAGGGCTTTATGCATGTACATATGCATGCACAAATCATTGATGCAAGACTACTTCTTCATTTACACACACACACACACACACATACACACACACACCAAAGAAATGGAAGCCTGCTGCAGTGCCATAGCACCTCATGTTGTGATAGCATTCAAAACTGAGCTGCACACATAGCAAGGCATGCACCCTACTGAGTGAGCAGTCTGATCATTACTCATCTGAGAGAAAGAGAACCAGGGCAAAGAACTGTTCTATCATCCAGGGAGTTTTGACTCCTTTGGCCCCCCCGCTGCTCTCACATGATACCTAGGATGAACTCGGGGCCTCTCATTTGCCACACCATTAAACTGCCCCTCATTTTCCACATCTTCCTAGGTAATCCTTCGGCAGTGTCAAGTGATAGCTCACTTCCTCAATCCCAGTGACTGTCCAATCCAGGCCCCCACTCAACCATCCCACTACAAATGGAGAACAGGATCAGGTTCCTTCATATATGCTGACCAATCCGGACGATACACGATGAGGTGGAGGAAAGGGCACGCAGAATTCTGTCCACAGATGTTTCCTGAAGACAGGTAGGCAAGCCAAACAAACCCAGCAGGAAGTTGAGGTGGAGACTGGGTGTATCTGACTTCCACTGGTGGAAATCTCTGGAACTCTGTCTCACACTCAATCTTTGGTGTAAACACATCCACATATCAGTCTAATGTGTAAGCATCAGCCTTGCCTGCAGATGGCTGTTTAATCAGATGGACTCAGCTATTCGTCACTTTACATACAATCTTGCTTACTAGCTTGCAGTTTCATTAAGTGACAGACCCAGGGTCATGCTACTAGTCAGTACTAGATATTTCTGGGTGCCAGAATGTATAAATTTGAAATTAACCCATGGCCATAAGACCAAAATAAAACCATGGAAGCAAACAGGGATGTTTGTCTGTCTGTAGGTATGCCTCCTGCAGTGCTTTCCCCATGCAATATCCTCACAGTATAACAAGTGAGCCATGGCTCAAACCAGGTTAAGCTGATCCTTGGTTCACTACTAATTTTTCAGAGAAGTCACAATGGAGGCAGGGACATACCTTGAGTGAGATGCCTCACTGAGCAGGTGGGCTATCTGCCTAACACCCACTCAACTTAGCTTGATAAATATCAATTATCTAATAGCATGTTTTGAATTTGAATAAATTAACACAGAGAAATAAATTTGCATACAAAAGTTAGAAGAAGTCAAGCCCACACAAAAGTCCTCAGTCTGTCATTTACTAGCCATGTGAACTTGGGCTTAATATTCACATCCACACAATGGCATTACATCTATCATTATTACTATTATTTTTAAGATTTATTAGTTAACAAGAGAGGGAGGGGGAGAGAAGGGAGAGGGGAAGGGAGAGGGGGAGGGGGAGGGAGAGGGAGAGGGAGAAGGGACATGAGATGCCGGAGATTGAACTCAGGATCTCATGCTTAAGAGTTCAATACCCTGCCCACTACGCTACCTCCTGGGCTGCCAACACATCTGTCTTAAGGGGGTTCTGTAAGGTTAAAACAATTATCAGATGTGTTGCAGTAATGTAACACTATGCAAAAATTATAGAACTTTCCTTTTTTTTTTTTTTTGCCTCTAGGATTATCACTGGGGTTCAGCACTATGAATCTACAGCTCCTGGAGGCCATTTTTTCCATTTTACTGGATAAAACAAAGAGAAATGAGAGGGGAGGGGAGACAGAAAGGGAGAGACAAATGAAGACCTGCTTCACAGCTTGTGAAGCATCCCCTCTGTAGGTGGGGAGCCAGGGGCTCAAACCCAGATCCTTGTGTGGGTCTTTGTGTACTTCACTACCACCCAGGTGCACTACCACCTAGTCCCCTACAACTCTTTATTTAGTGTCTTGAAACCTAGAACAGTATTACAAAACTTTTCCAAGTCCATCCTTTCTGAGTATATAATTGAATGTTTTTACATCAACTCATACTCCAAACTTCTGCAGTCCGATAATTATTCATCTGAGAGAAAGAGAACCAGGGCAAAGAACTGCTCTATCATCCAGGGAGTTCCGACTTCTTTGGCCCCTGATGCTCTCACATGATGCCTCGGACAAACTTGGGGCCTCTCATATGCCACACCATCAAACTGCCCCTCGCTTTCCACATCTTCTTAGGTAATCTTTTGGCGGTGTCAAGTAATGACTCACTACCTCAATCCCAGTGACTGTCCAATCCAGGCCCCCACTCGACCATCCCACTACAGATGGCATTTTGCACAAACACTTCACATTCACAGATCATTTCCCATGTTGGTTAATTCTTTTGACAATATTCTACACTGCCTATGATGATCCCTTTACAGTTATGGAATTAGTAAGTACAGCAGTTTCTCTATGACCTAAGTGACAGTAACAGATGCTCCTCTTGCAAATCCAGCAGTATATATTCATCTGAGTTGTTTTATTTTCTAAGTGCTCTTGCCAAATCAAAGATGCACATGTTGGTCACAAATGGCATAGACAAAGCAACAAACACTCTGCCAGGCCAGCAGTCATCACTGCTGTCACCTAGAAACTACCGGTGAACTCGACTCTGCATCCCTTCCCCATCTCCCCAGGCCCCTCTGGCAGCCCGATTTGGAAATCCAGTAGAGTGTGATCATATTGGAAATAGTAAAGTCCTTTCGTTTAAGAATCCTTCAATCTGTTTGATTCAAATTCTATTTCTATGTATTTCCAGAATACTCACAAAAGCCAGTGGAGTTGTTGATCAGTCTTACAAGGAGGAGATGGGGGCTGCTCCCACACTTGGGAGTTAAAACCCACACTTGGGTCTTTTGATTTAAAATCTTCTGCCAAGCATCAAATGCTATCACAGCAGATTAAATAAAGATTGAAAATGTCAGAAGGATGGCATTCCCCTTGAGCGAACACGATAATAAATATCACAGTTGATGTGGCATTTGAATGGGCAGTGGAAGAGTGCACAGGTTTAGATAGCAATAGTTTGAGCATAATTTCAGAGAATTATGGGTGAAAGGGCAGAAAGAGGTGCCCAAGATCAGATTAGATATGTCCTACTCTCAGCTTCTGAAATACCCTGGAAGCATCATTTTAAAGAGAATGGGAGCTGGGGAAAGGCTGCAGAGGAGAAAGACACTGCTAGAGCTGGCTTTGTTCTGTGTAACAGAACAAGCACTGAAGGACAACAAAGCCCTATTCAGCAGAGTGGTTTTCTTTATGCCCACTCACAAAAATAAAAAGCCTCATTTGCCCAGGATTATTCACTTAGTCATATCTAGATGATCAAAGCATCAATCACAGAGTGGGAAAGACTGAGAAAGATGACCCACATTCACTCCAATTTCAGATAGTTTCTCTTCAGTCTTTCTGGCAGGGAGATTAACTCATTCTGGTTCTCTACAGGAAAAGTAATTTTAATGGCGTAGTTCCTACCGAGGCGTCACTATGTTCTATGTCCGGAGAAATATTTACAGTCCCTCAAGCCATACACCTTATGTAGAGGATCACCGGGTGTAAACACCAACGTGGTTTGAGGGCTGGGGATGTATGTAGCTCAGTGGTAAGTGCAGGCTTCATATTCAGGGTACCACAGCATCCAGACAACACCTATACAGCCTACTATTATTTCAGCATTTGGAAAAGTTAGAAAACAAACACATGCCTCAGTTGTATTTGAAACCTTACCAAAGACAGCACTGTAACTGATGACAGAACTTTATTAGTGCTGAAACTGCTTAAGTACCTACATTGGTTAGGCAAGGATTCTAAACGCAGGGCCCTTCTGCTCCCAAGTATGTTCAGTTGTACTGAAAAGCTTATGGAAATACAAGAATTAATTGACTTCTAATTATTTTCTTTCTTTTTTTACTTTTTAAAAATATTTTTGGGGCCGGGTGGTGGCGCACCTGGTTGAGCGCACATGTTACAGTGCACAAAGACCTGGGTTTGAGCCCCCGGCCCCCACCTGCAGGGGGAAAGCTTCACAAGTAGTGAAACAGTGCTGCAGGTGTCTCTCTGTCTTCCTCCCTATCACCCCCTTCCTTCTCGATTTCTGGCTGTCTCTATCCAAATAAATAAATAAATAAATAAAGATAATTAAAATTTAAAAAAAATTTATTATTAGAGACAGAGAGAAATTGAGGGGGGGGAGACAGAGAGACACCTGCATCCCTGTGCACTGTAATGTGTGCACTTAACCAGCTGCTCCACCCCCTGGGCTTCTTGATTTTTTTTTTTCTTTTTTTCTTTCTACGAATGTTATCACTGGGACTCCATCACTCTCAGTGGATCTTTCTTCTTGTTTTCTTTTTAGGTAGAGGTGAGAGATAGGAAAGAAGAGAGGAGGAAAGAGACAGCACAGCACCACCATTCATGAAGCTTCCTCATGAGGTGCTAGCATGAAGAGAATGGGAGCTGAAACCTGTACATCTAAAGTGTGTGCTCAACTGGGTGAGCTTTCTCCCAGCCCTAAATTAAAATTTTAAATAACAGGACTGTTTCCAGTTAAGGTCTACAGAATCCAAGGCTTACAGATTGTTTTGCACGGAACTCATAATCAAACCCAGACCTGTCCAACCCAAAAGTTCTAGGAGGGGCAGGGAACTCACTGGTTATTAAATTTGTCTACTTTGAGGTGAAAGAATTTCAGAGATAAATTAAAGCTACTTAACAACGTGAAGCCGTCCTACCTGTTCCTGACTTCAAACTCTAGGAAAAACCAACAGCTGTATTTCCTTTAAGGACACAACTATTATTGCTTGAGTGAAGAGGTTTTTTTTTTTTAAAACATAATTTAAAACACACACACACACACACACACACACACACACACACACACACACACACACACACACACACACACACACGGGCAGAGAATGAACAAGACCACAGCACTGAAGTTTTCTTCAGTGTGGTGGACTGGGCTCGAACCTGGGTCCCGAGCATGGCAAAGCAGTGCGCAAGTCAAGTGAGCTGCTGGACTGTCGGAAAAATCGAGCTGTATTTTTCTATGCAAAGATGCATCATGACTTTTCCAACAAACCAGTATTTCAATGGCTCAAGGTTTCTTTTTAGATCATTTTATGCAGGGGTGGGGGAAGCAGGGGTCAGTTCATAACGCAGATGTTGACACATGAGTAGGACTGCTCGCTCATCTACTCCGCATAGATCCCTGCCACAGAGTGAAGAGGCTTCTTTATCAATTTGATAATCCCAGTAGCCCTATAAAACACCTTCAGAAAAAAAAAAAAAAGTTTGGTGAATTGCACCAGAGTAAAAGCCTCTGGGGTGGGTGGGGAGAGGCTGCAGATCCTGGAGCAGGACGTCAGCGCAACACCGAGTGGGGGTTGCATCGTCCTGTGGAAAACTGGGAAAGGCGCATACAAACTGTTGCATTTTACTACCGACTGTGAACCACTAATCCAAGAAAGAAATCGAAAAAAAACAAAACAAAACACCATGAAAACAAAAACAACTCTGGTCCCCCCCACCCCCCGTTGGCGGCTCACTTTGCAGGGGTGTCAGGGCCGCGAAGCCACTGCTCCCAGGTGGGACCGGCCCTCCCCAGCTGCCCCCGGCCCCCGCCCTGAGGGAAGAGCCGGGTGGGCCACGCAGTCCCGGGAAGCCGGCGGACCATCCCGCAGCTTTGCTCGGCCAAACACCGCGCCCACCGCCCAGGCTCCTGCTCACCAGCCCCACAGCTGGACCCCGAGCCAGGAGCCCCTGACACCCAGGTCCGACCAGAAGCCCCCGGTGGCCACCGTCGCCTGGACCGCAGGGAGAGCAGACCGGAGGGGGGGGCGCCATTATGACGCCCACTTGCCCGCGCCCCCGCACGACGGGTCCCCGGAGGAGCTCTGCGCATCACCCTCCTGACTCGCCGCCCCCCGGCGTCCCCCACGGCCTTCCTGAGTGCCGGCGCCCCTCACCTGCGCCGGGCCGCAGACAAGCAGGAGGAGGCCGAGGGCCGCGGAGCGCGCGCCCATGATGCCGCGTCGCGAGGCGGCAGACGTCTGACGACGTGCAGCTGCAGCTGCCCCGCGCCCCGTCGGTGCCCTCACACGGCGACAGGGGATGGGGGCGGGGCCACCCGCGCCGGGCTGCGCGCGCAGCTCAGGAAGGACGCAGCGGCCCCGCCCACTCCCGGCGGCGGGCGCTGCTGGGCGGCACCCGAGTCGTCTGCCGCCGTTCAGCCGAGGGAGTGTCTCCGGGGCCTTGGCGTTCTGGCCAGACGTCCCCAGTCCTCGGGTCGCTCCGAGCAACAAGCAGCCCGGCCCTTCCCGCGAAGCTGGGCGGTGCGGCGAAGTGGCCTGACGAGGTGGAGCGCGGGGAGTCTTCTCCCGCCCGGCTTCCGACACGCGGGACTCGCGCCCTCTGCCGGCGGCCACGCTCACAGTGACCAGCCGATCTCGGGCCGTGTGGCCCTCCGCGGCGGACTGGACACCTTTGTTTTGGTTCTGTTTTATTGTCTTATTGTCTTCATGTTTTTTTAGAATTTCTTTCTTGGGGGGGTTCCTGGTGCACCGTGGAGAGTTAATACAGTAGTTTGTACAGGCATAACAGGTCCCAGTTTGCCACGCAACATGCAACCCCCACGGGGCCCTCTGCCCTCCTGCTCCAGGACCTGCACCCTCTCCACCAGAGTCCTTCACTTTGGTGTAGTACTCCACCAGAGACCATTTTAAATGCTCGGTGAAGCCAAGACTTAATGCAACGATTCAAAGTCTGAACTTATCCCCACTCCTTTCGTCTCTTTCTCTCATCTTGAATATATATATATATATATATATATATATGTAAATATATATTAATTTTTATTAGTGATTTAATATTGATTTGCGAAATTATAAGACAACTGGGGTATAATTCCACACCTTTTCCACCACTAGAGTTCTGTCTCCATTCTTTTTTAAAAAAAACATTTATTTATTACCTTTTGTTGCCTTTTTTTTTTTTATAAAAAGGAAACATTGACAAAACCATAGGATAAGAGGGGTACAACTCCACACAATTCCCACCACCGGAACTCCATACCCCATCCCCTCCGTTGACAGTTTCCTATTCTTTATCCCTCTGTGAGTATGGAACCAGGGTCATTATGGGGTGCAGAAAGTGGAAGGACTGGGTTCTATAATTGCTTCCCCGGTGAACATGGGTATTGGCAGGTAAATCCATACTCTCAGCCTCTCTCTTTTTTTTTTATTGGGAAATTAATGTTTTCCATTCAACAGTAAGTACAATAGTTTGTACATGCATAACATTCCCTAGTTTCCCATATAACAATACAACCCCCACTAGGTCCTCTGAATCCTTCTTGGACCTGTATTCTCCCCACCCATACACCCCAGAGTCTTTTACTTTGGTGTAATATGCCAATTTCATTTCAGGTTCTACTTGTATTTTCTTTTCTGATCTTGTTTTTCAAACTCGGCCTGAGAGTGAGATCATCCCATATTCATCATTCTGTTTCTGACTTATTTCACTCAACATGATTTTTTCAAGGTCCATCCAAGATCGGCTGAAAACGGTGAAATCACCATTTTTTACAGCTGAGTAGTATTCCATTGTGTATATATACTACAACTTGCTCAGCCACTCATCTGTTGTTGGACACCTGGGTTGCTTCCAGGTTTTGGCTATTACAAATTGTGCTGCCAAGAACATATGTGTACACAGATCTTTTTGGATGGATATGTTGGGTTCCTTAGGATATATCCCTTAGGATATATCCCCAGGAGAAGAATTGCAGGATCATAGGGTAGGTCCCTAGAAGCCTTTGGAGAGTTCTCCAGACTGTTCTCCACAGAGGTTGGACCAATTGACATTCCCACCAGCAATTTAGGAGGGTTCCTTTGACCCCACACCCTCTCCAGCATTTGCTGCTGTTACCTTATCTGATGTATGACATTCTCACAGGAGTGAAGTGGTGTCTCCTTGTCTTTATTTTCATTTCTCTGACAATCAGAGACTTGGAGCACTTTTTCATGTGTTTCTCGGCCTTTTGGATCTCTTCTGTGTTGAATATTCTGTCCAAGTCCTCCCCCCATTTTTGGATGGGGTGATTTGTTTTCTTGTTGTTGAGTTTGGCAAGATCTTTATATATGTTGGTTATTAAACTCTTGTCTGATGTATGGCATGTAAAGATCTTCTCCCATTCTGTGAGGGGTGTCTTGGTTTGGGTAGTGGTTTCTTTTGCTGTGAAGAAGCTTTTTAATTTGAAGTAGTCCCATAGGTTTATGCTTGCCTTAGTCTTCTTTGTAACTGGATTAGTTTCGTTGAAGATGTCTTTAAAATGTATGTGGAAAAGAGTTCTGCGAATATTTTCTTCTAAGGATCTGATAGTTTGTGGTCTAATATCCAAGTCCTTGATCCACTTGGAATTTACTTTTGTATTTGGTGAAATACAGTGGTTCAGTTTCATTCTTCTGCATGTTTCAACCCATTGTTTCCAACACCATTTGTTGAAGAGACTCTGCTTTCCCCATTTAATAGTCTGAGCCCCTTTGTCAAAGATCAGATGTCCATAGGTGTGGGGGCTCACTTCTGGGCTCTCAAGTCTATTCCACTTGTCAGTGTTATCTATTCATGTTCCAGTACCAAGCAGTTTTGATAACGGTTTTGATGCCCTATAATACAATTTGTGATCTGGTAGTGTAATGCCTCCGGTTCTGTTCTTTTTTCTCAAGATTGTTTTGGCAATTCTAGGTCTTTTCCGGTTCCAGATAAACATTTGTAGCATTTGTTCTATTCTCCTAAAATATGTGGTTGGGATCTTGATGGGGATAGTATTAAATTTGTAGATGGCTCTGGGTAGTATATTCATTTTGATGATGTTAATTCTACCAACCCATGAACATGGAATACATTTCCACTTCTTTGTGTCTTTTTCAATTTCCTTGAGAAGTGACTCATAATTTTCAGTATACAAGTCTTTCACTTCTTTGGTTAGGTTTACTCCTAGATATTTTATTGTATTTGTTGCTATAGTAAAAGGAGTTGATTTCTGGATTTCAATTTCTTCTAGCTTAGTGTTTGCATAGAGGAATGCCACTGACTTTTAAATGTTAATTTTGTAGCCTGACACCTTACTGCATTGCCTGATGATTTCCAAAAGCTTCTTGCTGGATTCCTTAGGTTTTTCTGTGTATACTATAATGTCATCTGCAATAGGGAGAGCTTGACTTTTTCTCTTCCAATCTGTATCCCTTTAATTCCTTGCTCCTGCCTGATTGCTATGGCAAGAACTTCCAACACTATGTTGAATAGTAATGGTGATAGTGGGCATCCCTGTCTAATACCTGATCTGAGTGGAAATGCTTCCAGTTTTTCACCATTGAGTATGATGTTGGCTATAGGTTTGCTATATATAGAGTCCACTGTCTTCAGGAATTTTCCATCTATTCCCATTTTTTGTAGTGTTTTGATCATAAAGGGATGTTGTATTTTGTCAAAGGCTTTCTCTGCATCTATTGATATGACCATATGGTTTTTGGTCTTGCTTTTATTGATGTGGTGAGTCACATTGATTGATTTACGTATATTAAACCAACCTTGCATGCCTGGGATAAACCCCACTTGGTCATGATGAACAATCTTTTTAATATATTGTTGTATCCGGTTGGCTAGAATTTTGTTCAGTATTTTAGCATCTATGTTCATCAGAGATATTGGTCTGTAGTTTTCTTTTTTGGTTCTGTCCTTGTCTGCTTTAGGTATCAGAGTGATGTTAGCTTCATAGAAGCTGGCAGGGAGTATTCCAGTGTCTTCAATCTTCTGGAAGACTTTTAATAGTAGAGGTATTAGTTCTTCTTTGAAGGTTTTGTAGAATTCATCTGTAGTTGTTTTGATAACTGTTTCAATTTCATTGGCTGTGATGGGCCTGTTCATGTTATCCACTTCCTCTTAGTTTTGGAAGTTGGTAGGTATCTAGGAAATCCTCCATTTCTTCCAGTTTCTCTAGCTTGGTGGCATATAGTTGTTCATAGAAGCCTCGCATGATATGTTGAATTTCTGCAGTGTCTGTTGTGATATCTCCTCTTTCATTTACTATCCGATTTATTTGGGTCTTCTCCCTTTTTTGTTTTGTGAATCTGGCTAAAGGTTTGTCGATTTTGTTCACTCTTTCGAAGAACCAACATTTACTTTCGTTGATCTTTTGTATGGTTTTCTTATTTTCAAGGTTATTTATTTCTGCCCTAACTTTAGTGATTTCTGTCCTTCTGGTTGCTTTAGGGTTCCTTTGTTGTTCTTCTTCTAGGTCTTTAAGATGTGCAATCAGGCTGTTTATTTGTGCTTTTTCTTGTTTCCTAATGTGTGCTTGTATAGCTATGAACTTCCCTCTCAGTACTGCCTTAGCTGTGTCCCAAATATTTTGATAGCTTGTGTCTTCATTTTCATTGAACTCTCCAAATATTTTGATTTCTTCTTTTATTTCCTCTTTGACCCAGAGGCTGTTAAGAAGTGTACTATTGAGATTCCACATTTTGGGACTATTACTAATCTTTTGTTGATTGTTAAGTGTTAGTTTAATTCCACTGTGGTCTGAGAAGATGCTTGGGATGATTTCAATGCTCTTGAATTGGCTGATGCTGTCTTTGTGGCCTAACATATGGTCTATCCTTGAGAATGATCCATGTGGATTTGAGTAAAATGTGTATTCCAGTTTCTTGGGATAAATGACTCTGAAAATGTCCAATAGTTCTAGTTTATCTATCTCTTCATTTAGCTGCCTTATGTCTTTATTGATTTTCTACCTGGATGATCTGTCAAGTTGAGAGAGTGGGGTGTTGAAGTCCCCTACTATGATTGTGTTGCTGTTAATATATTGCTGTAGCTCTTTCAGTAGAAGTTTGATGTATTTAGATGGCTTCTCATTGGGTGCATAGATGTTAATAATTGTTAAGTCCTCTTGATTGACTGATCCTCTGAGCATTAAGTAGTGTCCATTCCTGTCTTTTGTAATCGTATCTATTTTAAAGTCTATCATGTCAGATATGAGAATAGCTGTTCCTGCCCTTTTTTGTGGGCCATTGGCTTGTATGATAGTTTTCCATCCTTTCACTTTAAGTCTGTGTTTGTCTTGTTGAGTTAGGTGAGTTTCCTGTAGACAGCATATTGTTGGGTTGTGTTTTCTGATCCATCTTCCTACTTTGTGTCTTTTAATAGGTGAATTCAGGCCATTGACATTTATTGATATCAAAGACTGAAGATATTTTAATACCATTCTGTAGAGTTTCAGAGTGTTCTGATATATGTTCTATTTATGATGGTCTGACTGTTTATAGAAGACCTTTCAGAACTTCTTTCAGGGAAGGCTTGGTGATAGTTATTCCTTCAACTGTTGCTTGTCTGAGACGGTTTTGATGCCTCTATCTAGTCTGAATGACAGTCTAGCAGGATATAGTATTCTTGGTTGAAAGCCTTTCTCATTGAGCACTCAATAGATATCTTGCCATTCTCTTCTGGCCTGTAGTGTTTGTGTGGAGAAGTCTGCTGCTAATTTTATGGGTTTTCCTCTGTAGGTGACTCTTTGTTTTTCTCTTGAAGCCTTCAGGATCCTTTCTTTATCCTTATTCCTTTCCATTCTAAATATGATGTGTCTTGGTGTCTTTAAGTCTGGGTTAATTCTGTTTGGGACCCTCTGGGCTTCTTGAATCTTTATGTCTTTGATGTTGTCTAGATTAGAGAAGTTTTCAGCTATTATGGTCTGAAGAATGCTTTCTTCCTCTCCCTCTCTTTCTTCCTCTGGTAAGCCAATAATGCGTATATTGTTTCTTTTGAAGTCATCCCATAGGACTTTGTTGTTGTTTTCAGCATCTCTTAATCTCATTTTGAGATTTCTTACTTCATTTTTAGTTGTCTCTAATTCATCCTCAATCTTGCTAATTCTGTCTTCAGCCTCACTGATTCTATTCTCTCTGCCCTCTACTGTTTTCTGGAGTTCATCTATTTTGTTTCCCTGTTCTGATACTGTTTTAGCTTGTTCAGCTAGTTGTGTTCTTAGTTCAGCTATTTCAGCTTTCAGCTCTCTAATAACCTTGAGATAGTTAGTGTTTTCTTCCATATTCTCATTTGTTGTTTCTGAATTTCTGATTACAATTCTTTCAAACTCTTTACTCACTCCTGTGATTATTTCCTTAGCTAATGTTTGGATGTTGAACTCGTAATTTTGTGCTTCACCCTTTGGGGGGCTTTTAGCTGGACTGTTGTCTTGGTTAGTTTCTCCAATATTTCCTCTTTTTGGTTTACCCATTTTATATATTATGTTATGAGTTCCCTCTCTTAGTACTTTTCAAATTACTGACCACTATTTCCTGGATTGACTTGTGTCTAAGTAAGGTATTTAAAGGGTTCATAGTGGTGGAAGTTAACAGTTGTTTCAGTAGTATTTTAATCCCTGAGTTGGAGCTCAGTGATTTAAAAGTCTCTCTTTTTTTTTTCTTCTCTGTAGGCTATGTGAGCCTGAGGGCTTCTAACTTAATCACTGACTCCTAACCAAGAGATAAGGCAGGGTGTGGCAGAGATAGTCCGGTGGTTATACAAAGAGACTTTCACAGCCCCACAGTTATGCCATGGAGGTATAGGTCTTCTCCTGAATTTCCTGGTTAGATCTCTGTCTCCTGGTGTCCCTCCCTGCCGCTGCTCCAGATTCGGAGGGCAATAGCAATGGAGACTCAGAGTTGCACTTGGTGAGTCTCCAGGGAGTCCTCTCCTCCCTTCAGCTGTATTCTTGTTGGTGGGACAGACTGGAGGTGGTGTCTCAACTGATAAACCACCGGACTGTTACCAGTCACTTAGTCTCTCCCTAGGCTCCTCTCTGTCACCAGCCATGTGTTTGCACTCCCCAGTGATTTGGTGGGTTCCTGTAGTCGTTCTAGTACTGTCTTGTTTCAGTCCCAGGTGGTCTCCTTTGGTATTCCTAGTTGATCCAGGAGAGGAGAGGAGAGGAGAGAAACAGGTCTGCTGCTGCTTGTAGCCCCGCCTCTGGAAGTCTCCCTGTCTCTCTCTTTACCTAGTGGGGCAGAGCTGTGGGGAAACAGGGCTCCAGGACACATTGGTGGGATCATCTGTTCCAGGGAAGTCTGGTTGGCATCATGCTAGCATCTGGAACCTGGTGGCTGAAAAGAAAGTTAACATATAAAGCCAAACAAGTTGTTGACAAATCATGAACCTAAAGGCTGGAATAGTGCAGATGATGAGTTGGGGGGATCTCCATTTTATAGATAGCTAGTAGGCATATTTTAGTTAATCCAAAGGGCCTGTGGCTATACTGGTTTTTTTTCCCCCCTGGGCCTGAAATATGATATGCAGGTGGATCCAAGTTATTGTTTTAGGAGATGATACTGATTTGTGAAATTATAAGAGGACTGTGGTATAATTCCACGCCTTTTCCACCACCAGAGTTCTGTGCCCCCATTTTTTCCACTGGAAACTGCATCAGTTCTCCCAAGATCACAGATCATAGACTGTTATTTCTATAACTATTTATAGTGGGGTTTTTTTGTTTGTTTGTTTTTTACTAGAGTACTGCTCAGCACTGGCTTATGCTGGTGCGGGGGATTGAACCTGGGACTTTGGAGCCTCAGGCATAACCATTAAGCTATCTACCCCTGTCGTATAGCTTGTTTTTTCAAGGTTTTGTTTTGTTATAAAATGGAGATACTGCGCATTGTAACATGTGCCCTCAACCAGGTGCACCACAGCCCAGCCCCCCTAACTACCTATTTATATACAGTTGCCCATTTTTTCTGTGGCCCTGCCTTCATTTGTTTTCACCAGAGCAACCACTCAGGTCTCATTTATGCTGGCGCCATAACCATGAAATTCTGATCCATCAACACTTTGCTACTCTCCTGCCCAAACTTACTTTCTTAAAAAAATATTTATTTATTCCCTTTTGTTGCCCTTGTTGTTTTATTGTTTTAGTTATTATTGTTGTCATTGTTGTGGGATAGGACAGAGAGAAATGGAGAGAGGAGGGGAAGACAGAGGGGGAGAGAAAGATAGACACCTGAAGACCTGCTTCACTGCCTGTGAAGCGACTCCCCTGCAGGTGGGGAGCTGAGGCCTGGAACCGGGATCCTTCCAGGGTCCTTGCTATTTGTGCCACACCCACTGCGCTACCGCTCAACTCCCCCAAACTTACTTTTTCCAAATCATTTCATTGGGGAGATAGTGGTTTGTAGTATGGTTGTTTGACACATGGGTAGGATTTCTCTTCTCCCCAAGATGCGACAGGTATCTGCAGAACATTTACCCCAACTTGGGTCTTTTCCCACTAGCAGACACCAGACCCCAATCTCCTCTCCATCTGTCTTGTCCTCAGTCCTCTCTGGAGGACTTTGCTTTGGAACAATAGCCTGAACTTGTTTTTACTATGTGCTGTTAATAGTTCCCCCTTAATTTAAATTATCAGCACAATTTGAAAGCCTTAGTCATTCCATTTCAAAGGTAAGGAAGTGGAGATAAAAATCTCTTTTCCAACATAAAAGACAGCAAACAATGAAAAGACTAAATACTCACTTGTATTTGGTTCTAGGTAGGACCACCATGCTAGAGACACTTCCAGCCTTACTCTTCTTGAAGTGGCCTGGCCACCTCCTCGGCCCTAGGATGTGCAGCTGGCTAGGTGATGAAACTGTGATTTTCTTTGGATCATTAGTGCTGATCTTCCATGATGATCTCCTGCTCCCCATCCCACTGTGTGTTCCCCAGTTCTTAGTCATCTTGCAGTGATAATGCCATGTGCTATCAGGAAGTTTCCCAAAGTGTTGCCGAGCCCACAGCACTGAGAACTTGTAAGAAATGCAGATTCTCTGACTTCACCCTAGACCCACTGAGTCAGAAACTGTGTAGAAAGAGTTCAGCCATTTGTGTTCTAACAAACTGTCTGGAGGTGTGTTCCAGATACACAATTTCAAAAACTACTGTCTGTAATGCATTTGCAAGAACCTGGTAGGTTAGTTTACCCTTTCAAGTTTAGTAATCGACTGAAGGGAATTTCGGTCAATGAAATATTTCTGGGATGAGCAAAATATATATATATATATTTCTTTTCAGATTTTTCTATCACCTTTTTTCATTTTATGTGAGGGGGTAATTGTTTACAATACAATTGTAGACACACAGGTATAAGCTCTCATCTATCAAGATGTGTAGTTGTCTGCAAGACATTCTCTCTCCCAGTCTAAGACCTTTCCTCCCATCATACACTAGGGCCCCAAACCCTTCCCCTCCCAGCCCTTTGCCTCCTTCCCCAGATTATTTTGCCTTGGTGCAACACCCCACCCCTAGTCTTAAATTTCACCTTATGCTTCCCATTAGTGTCCTTATTTCTTAAGTTCTTCCTATGAGTGATAGTACATGGTGTTCACCTTCTCTTTTTGATTTTATCACTCAATATGATACCTTCTAGTTCAGTCTAAGATATGGCCAAAGAGATGACTGTCACTTATAACAGCTGCAATTTATATTTATACTTATATTTATATTTAATCTCACAACTTTCTTAGCTACTCATCTGGGATGCTTCCAAGTTTGGGCTATTATGGATTGTGCTGCTCTAAACATGGGTGTGCATAGAAATCTTCTGGCAGGTGTATTTGTTTCCTTTGGGTATAACCCCAGAGAGGAATTGCCAGGCCACAGGATAAGTCCATTTCTAATGTTCTGATGATCTATGGATCATCACCACAGTTTGGACCAGTTTTTTTTTTAATTTTTTTTTTTAATTTTATTTATTTTCCCTTTTGTTGCCCTTGTTGTCTTTTTTATTGTTGTTGTAGTTATTATTGTTGTTGTTATTGATGTGGTTGTTATTGGATAGGACAGAGAGAAATGGAGAGAAGAGGGGAAGACAGAGGGGGGAGAGAAAGATAGACACCTGCAGACCTGCTTCACCGCCTGTGAAGCGACTCCCCTGCAGGTGGGGAACCAGGGTCTGGTACCCAGATTCTTACGCCGGTCCTTGCGCTTTGCGCCACCTGCGCTTAACCCACTGCGCTACCGCCCGACTTCCAGTTTGGGCCAGTTTACAGTCCTACTAGCAATGCTGGGCGTTCCTTTTCCCCATAGCTTCTCTAACAGTTGATATTTCTGTTTTTTTAATGCATGATATTCTCACAGGTGGAAAGTGGTGCCCTGTTGGTGTTTTAACCATTCATCCATTCATTTATTTAAAATATTTTTATTATCTTTATTTATTAGAGACAGTTAGAAATCAAGAGGGAAGTGTAGATAGGGAGAGAGACAGAGAGACATCTAAAGCATACAGCACTGCTTCACCACTCGCAAAACATTCCCCCTGCAGGTGGGGACTAGAGGCTTGAACCTAGGTCCTTGCGCATTGTAATGTGTGCTTAATCAGGTGTGCAACTACCCAGCCCCTCATTGGTGTTTTTATTTGCATTTCCTTGATCATTAGTGACTGAGAATTATTCATTTGTCTGTTGTCCTTTGGATATCTCCTTTAGAGAAGATTCTTTTTAAAAAATTTTTATTTATTTATTCCCTTTTGTTGCTCTTGTTGTTGTATTGTTGTAGTTATTGTTGTTGTTATTGATGTCATTGTTGTTGGATAGGACAGAGAAATGGAGAGAGGAGGGTAACACAAAAAGTGGGAGAGAAAGACACCTGCAGACCTGCTTCACTGCTTGTGAAGCGACTCCCCTGAAGGTGGGGAGCCAGGGGCTCAACCAGGATCCTTAGCCTGTCCTTGCGCTTTGAGCCACGTGCGCTCAACCTGCTGCACTACCACCCGACTCCCATTTTTGTTTTTGTTTCCCTAGCAGTTGAACTTGAGTTGTTAAAGATGTTTTTATAGCTTAAGTCAGAAAAAAGTACTGCCAATGTTTTCCTCTTAAGTATTTGATAGTTCCCTTCCCCCTGGTTCTTTTGTGTAATTTTAACAATGCTCAGTAGGTTGGGAAGATTATTTTTTTTAAAAATAAACTATCATGTTTGTAAGAGAAATTATTTTTGATTATGAAGTAATTCATGCTTATGGTAGAAAATTTAAAAATATATATTGTGGTTTTGGAGGTGGTGCAGTGACTAAAGCATTGGACTCTCAAGCATGAGGTCCTGAGTTCTATCCCTGGCAGCTACATGTACCAGAGTGATGTCTGTTTTTTTCTCTCTCCTATCTTTCTCATGAATAAATAAAATCTTAAAAAAAAGAAAAATAAAATTTGAAAATACTGAAACATTTAGATTCAAGAATTAGAAAACAAAACAAAACAAAATCAAACATATAATTCACCACTATGGGTAACCTGCATTACACTGTTGTGTGTTTTTTTCTATGAAAACTATTTTAATATGGCTGAGATCCCTCTTTGCTTGTCTGTTTAGATAATGCTTATTAACACTGTATTTATTATACTAATATATTATTTATTATACTAATATTTATTGTATACTGTTTTTAGTGTCACATATGTAATTTCATTGAGTCAATTTTTTTCCAGATAAGGTGTGAGAGACCAAGAGAGAAGGAAAGACACTAGCACTGAAGCTTCATTCTGTATCTTAGTGCTTTCATGTGATGCCAGGGGCTGAGACCCGGGCTGTGGGAGGCAGAGCAGGCACCCAACCAGCTGAGCTATCTCAAGGACCCTCTTAAAACCATAAACACCAGTCAGTATTGACTGCCTACAATTAAAGGACCAGAGGGAAGGTGGAATTATTAGATGCATGACTTTTTACTAATGTGCAGAAATAAAACATCCTTCTGGAAACATTCATGCATTTGAAAATATGTGACTATAATATATGGCCTTTTTATGCAAATAGGGAGGTATAGCATGATTTATTTTTTTCATTTAGCAATATGCTTTTCCACTTCACTATTTATGCAGATTCTATAGGATTACATTCTGTGTAAGGCATTTCTGAAGTCAGTGCCATGAAGCCAGTCTCAGAATAGAGTCTAAGTCAGGCAGTTCACCATCCAGCAAGTAACTCAAAGAATCTTGTTTCAGATTGCATTTGTGGTCTGTGGGAGGGGTTAATATGGCGCTAGTGACAATGCATAAAATCACCTTTCTCTTTCCATATGCTTGCTGTCACTCCTGAGCTTGTCTGGGTCCCACAAAGCTTTGCATTTTCTGTGCCCTCTGATTTCCTCATGATTCTGCATTACTGAAGTCTAAAAGCAGCCCTCAGGGAGAGAGGGAGCACGTTGACCTAAGACAAAAAAAAAAAAAAGCCCTTTACTTAGAAGATGGAAAGAGAAGGTTAGGAATAACCTTGCTAATAGTTTTTGATCCAGTACATAATTCATTTAAGCAATCTCCTGTTGGACATTTAGTTTGTAATTTTTTAATACTAGAAACAATGATGTAATGATCATTCATGTACCTAAATCAATCAAACACATCCAGAACTGTTGGGAAATCTTGTTTTTCTTTTAAGCCACTTTTTAAAAAATTGTGATTAGTAATGGTTTACAAGACTGTAAGATTACAGGGTATAATTCCACACTGCACCTACCACCAAAGTTCTGTGCCCTCATGCTCTTTCATAAAATTCTATATATTGTTGAATCACAGGAATGTACATTTAATTTTTTTGTGATTTGATTTTTATTTTTGTTATTTGCCCTCCAAAAAGACAGCAATTTACCCCTTTGTTAACATATGGAAGTGCCTGATCCTACTTCCTTACCAGCATTTATTTGCCTTCTGACACATGAAAAATGGCATCTGTGGTTTTTCTTATTTAAAAAATACTTTATTGTAATCCTTGTATTAATTTTTCTATTAATTATAGGTGAGACTGAATTTCTTCTTCCTTTTTTTTACCAGAGCACTGCTCAACTCTGGTTTATGATGGTGTGGGGGACTGAACCTGGGCCTTTGGAGCTTCAGCCATGAGAGTCTCTTTGCAGAACCATTTTGCTATCTATACCTGCTTTTTCATTCATTTGTAGATTACTTTTATGTGTGTGTGTTCTTTTTTCTATTAGCTTTTATTTTTTCCATATTAATTTGGAAATAATATTGAGAAAGTTAATCTGCTGGTTTAGTATATGTTTAGAAAATACTTCTACTCATTTACTAGTTTTCAAGGTTATCAACACCATTCTATGGTTTCTCTAGAATCTTTTTTTTTCTTCTTCTAGAGCTTGAATGTGACAATAAGGATACACCTGGAATTACACTGGTATATGGGATGATGTAAGGACTCAGCTCTCTTCTCCCCACTTTGATCAGGTACCTGATATTCCAAAGACCATCATGGGCCAGGGAGATAGCATTGTGGTGATGCAAAAGACTTTCATACTTTCTTGCCTGAGGATCAAGGTCCCAAGTTCAAACCCCCACACCCCCATCAGCTAGAGCTAATCAATGCTGTGTTCTTTTTCTCTCTCATTAAAAATATATATTTTTTAAAAGGTTGTCACTGGTTTTTGTGCTACCAAGTCCAGTGGTAACTCTTCTGTTCCCTTCACTTAACCTCCTAGTAAGCATTCAACACAGATGTTCACACTTGCTAGAAAACATGTTCTTTAGTCCTCATTCACGTGGGTCACCGCATTGCCTAGTTATTATCTGTGTCTCATCTTTTAGACGAAGGTTGTGATCTGAGCAGTGTACTCACATCAGCAAATCTTCATGGCAATGGGATAGCTCTGGTTTCTTCTAATATAGAAATTTTTTCTTTTGTCTTGCAGACATCAGTCAGTCATTTAAATGAAGATAAAAGCAATACATAATTACCTTACACACTGCAATCTTGCCTGGTTTCTAACTTTAATTCTGAAGTTCTGAAAAGGAAAGGTGGGAGGTAGCCAGGCAGTGGCACACCAGGTTAAATGCACATGGTGTTGGGCGCCATTTGTTGTAGTTTAACTTAAAAAGGGGTTTTGTTTCCATCCCAGGTGGTTCACTTCCTAACAAAGTCCCAAAACCTAGATATACACCAGGTTCCATGAGATAGAGCATATGTTCACACGTTTCCATAAAATAGGGCAAAATATATACCTGAAAGCAGAAGTACACTAGAGTTTGCAGTGAGTACCCACCCCCAACACTTCCTCTCTACTATTCCAACCTTTGGGTCCATGATTGTTCAACAATTTGTTTGGCTTTGTATGTTAACTCTCTCTTCAGCCACCAGGTTCCAGATGCTATCAGGATGCAGGCCAGGCTTCCCTGGACTGAAGACCCCACCAATGTGTCCTGGAGCTCCGCTTCCCCAGAGACTCACCCTACTAGGGAAAGAGAGAGGCAGACTGGGAGTATGGATCAACCAGTCAACGACCATGTTCAGCAGGGAAGCAATTATAGAAGCCAGACCTTCCACCTTCTGCAACCCACAACAACCCTGGGTCCATGCTCCCAGAGGGATAGAGAATGGGAAAGCTATTGGGGAGGGGATGGGATATGGAGATCGGGTGACAGGAATTGTGTGGAGTTGTACCCCTCCTATCCTAAGGTTTTGTTAAAACCTGTCTGGCTTCCTGCCCGCCATGTCCAGCAATGCCCACAAGATGGTGCTGCTATCCCTGAAGAATAAGAAACACTGCAAGAGGATTAAGTGCAGGATGCCCTCCAGGGCCCATAATACGACATGGCGGGACCTGAAAAACCTGGTTCACAGAGGCCAAAAACTAAACCTCCCTACCTTTTCTCTTTCCCCCCTTGTTCTCTCTGAATATCTTAAACCTGCTGTCTACCCCCTCTGCTTCACCCATGACCCTTGGAAAGTATCAGGTTAGGCAAACAGTCTGCTGTCACTATTCCAGTAAAAATTCTACAGCTGTAAACCCCTGCTCCATGCTATGATCGGCCAGTTGTGTTATTGTGTTATGAATGATTGAAAATCTTCGTATGACCCATTTTGCTCAGAATACTCTGAAACTTAATTTACCTTATATGGAAACGCCGGACACGGCAGAGGTTTCTGGAGACATCCAGAAACAGTCCTAAAAATTTGTTTTTTTCCTCTTTTGATTTTTTTTAAATCTTGGTATAAATGTGAAATGTTTAGTCTTGAAAACTGTGTGAGTAAAAAACTCAGGTTTCTTCTAATATAGAAATTTTTTCTTTTGTCTTGCAGACATCAGTCAGTCATTTAAATGAAGATAAAAGCAATACATAATTACCTTACACACTGCAATCTTGCCTGGTTTCTAACTTTAATTCTGAAGTTCTGAAAAAGGAAAGGTGGGGGAAGACAGCCACCAGAATTTTGCTTTTATGTAGAGAGTGAGCTGAAACCACCAAAAGATGAAGCAGAAGCAGGAAGGGCAGAGAGTGATGGGTGAGAGAAGGGTAGTAGGAAAATTTTGTCCTTGGACTCTGTGAATCAGGTTCTTCAGATTGTGCCAGGTCATATCATGGGTTTCAGGGGGCATTGTATTCTGCCATCTTCTGGGTGATGTCAGAGGGCAGGGGTCCAGATGGTTTCAGGGATTCCATGTGAGCAGTTGGTTCTTCATGGGAAGGTTTGACATAGCTATAGTCATTTACTTGTGAAGAAAAAACTTGTACCAAGTTAGAAGTTTACTACAATTGATAACTGGATGATTAGAATTGGCTTAAATATCTTTATGACCAAAATTTGTTAAAATATATTGATTTTTAACTAATTTTTACTTTAAAATTTAAACAAACTCAGGTTACTTAGAGAATTAGCACACATTAATGACAATATTTCTTAGAACATTTACAATGCCAGATTTGTTGTGGATAATTTCCACAAGATCAGTTCACAAGGCATTTTGGGGGCCCTCCAAAATGTCCTGTAACTCTTTTTAGTTAAATGTGTAGAGAATTTGTATTTTAATTTTGGAGATGAAGAATTGTCATATTAAATATTTAGACTTTCACTTTAAATACTCAGTTACTTTAGCAAATTATTTTTGCCTTTATAAGAATCGTGTTGAAAACTCCTTCATTTAACTTTGCCTGGTAAGAATGTAGCTTCAAAGTTACACTTTTAACCTTAAAGTTAATGTTTACCAAATTTCAAACACACAAACATGTAGTCTGTAACACACAAGAGGAGAAAAACTTTTGTTACAAAGACATATCATGTCAAACACAAATTTAGATCTGTACTGTCTTAGTTGAACCATTTTTATGGGAGTATGTTTTTTTGTTTTGAATATGTGCTCAATTATTTTGAGTCTGTAAAATTTAAGCTTCATGTTTGAGCAAACCAAATTATACAGACACCTTCACTGAAAATAGTTTATAGCTATTGCTCATGATTTTAGTGCCAGTGGACTGACACTTCTATCGGACTTTCTGGTGGAGCTCTTGGACACTCCCTTTA
The DNA here is from genome assembly GCF_950295315.1 of Erinaceus europaeus. NCBI lineage: Eukaryota > Metazoa > Chordata > Mammalia > Eulipotyphla > Erinaceidae > Erinaceus > Erinaceus europaeus. The sequence goes on from NC_080176.1 coordinate 37,093,114, forward strand.
CACTGCTGGTCTTCTCGAGGACTGACAGTAGCAGTCCATGGACTTTGCACCCAGCTGTTTCGGGACCCTGCAACACCAGATCACCTGGCCTATCAGGCCCCTGCTCCTCTGCCTACCAGGCCTCCCCTCAGCCTCACACTGGCCCTTGCTACTGTTACTTATCGCTCCCTGTCTTATTCTTGTTCTTTTAAAAAACGCCTGCATGATATCTTTCAGGTTTCTGCCCAAAAGGTTTCTGTTCATCTCTACACTGTTATTCCCCTGACAGAAATGGAGTCTTTTACAGACATTGACCCATTTAAATATGGCTATTAGATAAAAAGAAAGGGGGAGATGTCGGGAAATTGTGAGGATGTGGTTGAGCTTGGCAGGGCTTGACCAGAGGAGCGTGTCTATCCTGTCAGTCTCTCTCTCTACCAAGAGGTTGAGCAAGGAGGGACAGGAGTAACCCCAAAGGTTTTCCCCTATCAGACTCCCCTCACAAAAGCCTCACAAAGCACCTTGTATTCCTGATACTATGGCCATTAGATAAAAAGAAAGGGGGAGATGTTGGGAAATTGTGAGGAGCCTCACAAAGCACCCTGCATTCCCAATACTATGGCCTATCTACATAATCATTGTTTTGCCTGAAAGATTCCCACCCATTCCATTCCTTTTATCTATCTTCTTTCTACCCTCAAGACCCTCCCTGCCTGCAGGGTAGTATTAATCTTACCAGTTAAAACCCTTTCAACAGTTGCTAAGGAAGTTTCTACCTTCCCAGCCCCCTTTTGCCTTTCTCCGCCCCTTTCCTAGCCATTTATTTCTATTTCCGACTTGCCACTTCCAGGTCTGCCTTTTAAAAGCCTTGGCTCTCTGATCAAAAAAGAATTGCATTGCTTCGGCGCCACGAGCTTGGTTCCTGAGTCATCTCCCTCACATTGCTGAGTGAGTAGCAGCCCAGGCTGGCTCAGGTTGATTTCTCTCCAACTCAGAGAGTACACTCCCTGGAAGAGACATCTCCATGCTAGCCCAGCACTCAGCTATTAAGAATGACGAATTCACCTTCTTCACCTCTTCTTGGATGAATCTTGAAGGAATCATGCTAAGTGAGGTAAGTCAAAAAGAGGATTACTATGGGATGATCTCATGAAGTTGAGAAATAAGAACCAAAGGGAAAACACAAAGCAGAAGTTGAACTGGAGTTGGTGTATTGCACCAAAGCAAAAGATTCTGGGATTAGGGGGAGGGTTCAGGTCCTGGAACATGATGGCAGAGGACCTAGAGGGGGTTGAAATAATATGTGGAAAACTGAGAAATGTAACATGTGCAAGCTACTGTACTTTACTGTTTACTGTAAACCATCAATCCCAATAAAGAAAAAAAATAATAGCAAAGGGAAACAAAGTAGAACTTGGACTGGGTTTGGTGTATTATACCAAAATAAAGGACTCTGAGGGTGAGGGGCTTTCAGGTCTTGGTGCTGATGGTGGAGGGGAACCTAGGCTGGGACTTAGAGTGTTTTGCAGAAAACTGATGAGTTTTACACATGTCCCAACAAGTGTATTTTCTGTAAGCCATTAATACCTCAATAAAAATATTTTAAAAATTTATTATAGTGGACCTTTGGGTTGTTTGTAGGACAGGCAATTTTAAACAGAATTATATGGGAGTATGTTTTTTTGTTTTGAATATGTGCTCAATTATTTTGAGTCTGTAAAATTTAAGCTTCATGTTTGAGCAAACCAAATTATACAGACACCTTCACTGAAAATAGTTTATAGCTATAGCTCATGATTTTAGTGCCAGTGGTTATTACTTACTCAGAGATGGGAATATTGTTGGTTAGACTTACAGTCAAATGCTATTCACTGTAGTAAGGATATTTGACTTGGTGATTAATCAGTCATGGGTTGTGGTGTAATCTCCATGTAGACAGATGGCCACCATGGGGAATAGCTTGAAATTCAGCAGTGTTTCATACTAACGTTCTCTTCTCTGGAGGATTCAGCCACAATAACAGTTTCCTTTGCCCTGGATGGCTTTTGGTCTAGCTCCCAGCCCCTCACCCTCCAAATAGGACATTTAACTCCTATAAATTGAAGTCATTCTTGGTAGGGAGTGGGTTTTATTTTTTTCTTGTTTACAGTTAGGGAGAGGGAAAAATTCTTAAGAGGGAGGAAAGAAAAAAATAGGAGAAGTAATTATTTTTTTTTTTTGCCTCTAGTGTTATCACCAAGGCTCAGTGCCTGCACTACCAATCCACTGTTCTTGGAGGCAGTTTTTCCCATTTTATTGCCCTTGTTGTTGTATTGCTATTGTTAGTATTGCTGTTGTTGTTTGATAGGACAGAGAGAAATCGAGAGAGGAGGGGAAGACCAAGAGGGGAAGAGAAAAATAGACACCTGCAGATCTGCTTTACCAATTGTAAAACAACCCCCTTGTAGGTGGGGAGCCGGGGGCTGAAACCTGGATCCTTGCTGATCCTCTCATTTCATGTCATGTATGTTTAACCTGCTGCACTACTGCCCAGCTGTGGAGAAGTAATTCTTTTTGTTGACGTAGATGAAGATAAAACTCTTCCTGTTATCAGAGAATAAAGACTTTAGTTTTCAGGAATGTAATATTTGGGGTGGGAGATAGCTTCAAGACCCAGGTATAATCCCCTGATCCCACCTGCAAGGCAGAATACTTATGAACAGTGGAGCAGTACTGTGGCATCTCTCTCTCTCTCTCTATCCACCTCTCCCTCTCTTTCTCCTCCCCCATCTCTCCCCCTTCAATCCCTTCCTCTATCCCTCCCTCTCCTGTCCTCTCCTTCCCTCCCTTCTCCTCTATTTGTAGTAAAACAAATAAACAAATGAGTCCACAAAGAATGGTGGGATCATGCAGATGCAAAAACCCCAGCAAGGGAAAAAAGGTACCAAAGATCTTTATTTTATTTAAAAATATACTTCACTCATTTAAAAATTATCTTAAAGTATTACTAAAAGTAAGAATAAGGGCACCAGGAAAATATTCTAAGACTTCCCACACCTACTAATTCAAAAATTATTTAAAGAAGGACTAAGTATAGTCAGAGGAACTGGGGAAAATACCTCTATATTCTGGTTTATCTTACTGTGTTCCTTAGATTACGCAAAGTGACAAGACAGGCCAGGCCCCTCACATGGAGAAATATAGAATTCGTTTTTCTAATTTTACCCTGAAAGCATATAACTTGCTCCCTCTGCCTCTATATTTTGAAGTAAAGCTAAGAAAGTAATAGGGGGCCAGGCATCGGCGGACCTGCTTAAGTGCACACACTGCAGTACACAAGGACCCAGGTTCAAGGTCCTGGTCCCCATCTGCAGGGAGAAAACTTCATGAGTGGTGAAGCAGGGCTGCAGATGTCCCTCTCTCTCTCTCTCTCTCCATCTCTATCTCCCCCTCCCCTCTCAATTTCTGTCTGTCTTTATCCAATAATAAATTAATAAAAAAGTTTTTTAAAAAAGAAAGTAATAGACAGATATGGGTACTACATAATGGTTAATGGGTCAATCAAATAAGAAGATGTAGCCATTATCAATGTATTGGGTTGTCATGACATTTTTTCTATGCTTTTCTTTTTTTTTATTTATTTAAGAAAGGAGACATTAACAAAATCATAGGATGGAGGGGTACAATTCCACACAATTCCTGCCACTCAATCTCCATATCCCATTCCCTTCCCAATAGCTTTCCCATTCTCTATCCCTCTGGGAGCATGGACCCAGGGTCGTTGTTGGTCGCAGAAGGTGGAAGGTCTGGCTTCTGTAATTGCTTCCCTGCTGAACATGGTCGTTGACTGGTTGATCCATACTCCCAGTCTGCCTCTCTCTTTTCCTAGTAGGGTGGGTCTCTGGGGAATCGGAGCTCCAGGACACATTGGTGGGGTCTTCAGTCCAGGGAAGCCTGGCCAGCATCCTGATGGCATCTGGAACCTGGTGGCTGAAGAGAGAGTTAACATACAAAGCCAAACAAATTGTTGAACAGTCATGGACCCAAAGGTTGGAATAGTGGAGAGGAAGTGTTGGAGGTGGGTACTCACTGCAAACTCTAGTGTACTTCTGCTTTCAGGTATATATTTTGCCCTATTTTATGGAAACGTGTGAACATATGCTCTATCTCATAGAACCTGGTGTATATCTAGGTTTTGGGACTTTGTTAGGAAGTGAACCACCTGGGACGGAATTAGAGAATACTATGACAGGAAAGGTCTCACCCATGTAATGAAGCTGAAGGGTTGTCATTCCACACCTGAAGTCTCTGGATGCAGTCTGAGCTGAAGCATGTTGAGGTGGCACTCATTGTGATGATTAGGTTGTGATTGGCGGATGCAATATTATTTGATAAGAATTGGGAGAAGCATGCGGGAAAGTAGGCCCTACCCTAGGGTCCCAGGACCGGGGGATGTTTAGGCTCTATAGTGGAAATGTGAGGTTCCTGCTGTTCAAGAAGACAGTGCATAGTTATTGTTAACATTACATTATTTGGTAATTGGGTTAACTTTGAGAAGTCCCTTTGTTAGACATACAATCAATTTTCCCCCTCTCATATTAAGTAACTAGTGATTTACATGACTACAATTTAATAGAAGTGTACATAAATACCATTCCCACCACCAAAAGATTGTGACCCATCCCCCCCACCCCCCCTGCCAGCCCAGGAAGCTGCATGTCCACCCTCCCCCTCACCACAGGGTTTTTACTTTGGTGCCCTACTTTCTTTTCTATGCTTTTCTGTGCAAAAATGAGTCATAACTTTTCTGACATCCCAGTATATGCTAACAGTGTGGGGTACACCCAACTGTAAAGAACAAGCACTAATTTACCTCAAGGGAGACATCTGACAGCAGAAGAGCTTTTCCTGTTTTTTTTTTTTTTTTTCCCCTTCTTCTGCATTATTGGTTTGGACACTTTGCTCCATCCTGTTTATTTTATTTATTTATTTTTGCCTCCAGGATTATCGTTAGGGCTTGGTGCCTGCACTACAAATCAATTGCTCCTGTGGCCATTTTTTCCGATTTTTTAGATAGGACAGAAATGGAGAGAGGAGGGGAAGACAACGAGGGAGAGAGAAAGACACCTGCAGACCTGCTTCACTCCCCCTCCTCCTGGGCAGGTGGGAGGTCGAGGGTCCTTGTGTGGTTCCTTGCACTTTGTATTATATGTGCTTAACCCAGTGTGCCACTGCCTGGTCCCCCTTTATCTTATTGAGTGGGTTAATGCTTTACAGTGCAGTCATTGATATATGCATATAACTTCGTTATATACCAGGCTCTGAAAGTTTTCTTACTATCCATCCTCCCCAGAATTTTTTGCTTTGGTGCAATACATCCTGTTACTTTGAGTCTATTTGTCTTTCAGATGTGTGCTTTTTAGAGACATAGATGGATCTTTCTTTCTGTTTTCTTTTCCTTCTTTCTTTCCTTCTTTCTTTCTTTCTTTCTTTCTTTCTTTCTTTCTTTCTTTCTTTCTTTCTTATTTTTTTAAAACTGTATTTCTTTAATTTGATAGGATAGAGTGGAACTGAGAGGGAAGGGTGTCCGAGAGGGACAGAGGGAGAGAGACACCTGAAGCACTGCTTCATCATTTATGAAGCTTTTCCCCTGCAGGTACACCACCGCCTGGCCCCTTGGGTCATACTTTTTAAACCAGTCATCTTGTGAATTTGGGTATTCACATTTAGGGTGATTATTGATATGAGCCTTACTTACAAACACATTTTCTCTTATTTTATTACAATGGTAATATACTCACAGGCTCATTTTGCATCTCTATAAAGTGACACAAAGTTCTTTGGTGACAGTGCAGAGGCAATGCAGTCTGATAGTTGTCAAACTGTTCTCAAGAGGTGCTAGAAGTGGATTCTCACACTTCTTTGAATAATTTTCAAAATTCTCTTATTTTTATTAGTGACTTAATAATGGTTTACAAGCTTATAAGATTATAGACTTATAGTTTCACCCCCCCCCATCATAACTTCCATAGTTCTCACAAAGTCTTAGGGACATTTGGTATTTTTTTTTCAAGTTTATTTGTTTCAATTCCCTTTATTCTATATATGAGTGAAACGATCCAGTAGCTGTATTTTTAAATCTCATATCACTAAGCATAATTAACTCCAGTTCCATCCATTTTGTCCCAGACGATACAATGTCATTTTTCAAAAATTAAAGTGTGGTATTCCATTGGAATATGTGATAATAAAATAAATATGTGAGCTAATCGAACTATAAATCAACTAGACAGAAGGAATCTTTTACAATTTTGCCAGTTATGTATAAAGAAAATAAAAAACAAAAAAAATAATAGTTTCTATTTTCAGCATCTTCCAGGAATTTTTACCAGACAGAAAAATGTTGGGGTCATTATAAAAGTTCTCCACAGCAAAAAAATGAAATCTTAGGTTTACAGTATCTCCAAATCAATGTATCTATCAGTAGTGCCAAATTATTTGCTCTAAAATTTCATTCAATTAGATATCACACATAAATAATTCCTACATTGGGGAAAAATAGGAGTACAAAGGCAAATTGGCTAGAATATTGACATTAATTTGAATTCTAACCATGAACTATGTCATCAAATGATGTTCTGAAAACCTTTGCATTTGAAGAGGCAATTAGCAGTTAGACTATGAGTTCTAATTATCAGAATGCAAAGCTCACTGAACTATGGATTAGAGTAACACAAAATAATTATCATTAGAGCAAATAAAATTCCATTTCACTTTAAAGAACTGAATTTTCAGTCTTTGGTGAGTGATTAATATAATCATCTTTTCTGTTATGGATAACAGTGTAATCTCATGAAGATCACATGTGATCCTTCTAAGCCAGAGACATCTTACCTACAGTAAGTCAGTACCTATTAAATATTGTCTTAGCTATTGGATTCACTTTTATTCCCCTAATATTGATCAAAGACAGTATGCACTTAAAATGATCCAAAGATTAGGACCCCCAAAATCATGCTTTAGTGAAAAAACATTAAGTTTGTAGTAATGTCACAAATTTGGAATTTTATCAGTACCCATAATATTATTTTATGTACATCATTATTTTTGGTCAAAGGATTAGTGGGAAAATATGAAACACTTAAGGCTTTTTTTCTGTTTCAAAATGAATATAACTATATGAAATTCTCATGGAGGAAAAATGTGTGTTTGTACAATTTTGCTGTGCAGAAGAGTCTGTAAGGAAATTGGCATTACTTTTTTAATTACTAAGAAGTTTCTATCTAGGTGTTTTAGCAGTAGTGTGCCCTACTTTTTATATCCTGCAATTAGATTGCAGGATTTCTGCTCTAGTTGGCCAGGAGATATTGATTACACATTACTAGCTTTCCTTAATGCTATTGATCAAAACAAGTTGATTTCTGTTGCACCAAACTTAAAAAGGATATTTTTCTAGGGGGCAAGGAAATGAAAGTATTAGAGTGCATACATTACATTACATGTGTGAGACCCTAGGTTTGGCCTCTGGCACATTATAAGATGACAGAGTGATTCTCTGGCCTTTCTCTCAATAAATGGCAAAATTAAGAAAAATGTTTAATAAATTAATAAAATAAATAAATTTAATAAAATTAAGAAAATATTTAATAAAATTAGTTTGAATAAAATAATATCTTCTAATTTCAAAAATTTATCCCATTGTTAGCTAACTTAAAAATAATACTTTTAGTCAGGCGGTAGCGCAGCGGGTTAAGTGCACGTGGTGCAAAGCGCATTGACCAGAGTAAGGATCCCGGTTTGAGCCTCTGGCTCCCCGCCTGCTTCTTTCTCTCCTCCTCTCTATCCTCCCCTCCTCTCTCTATTTCTCTCTGTCCTATTCAACAACAACTACAGCAATAACAACAACAATAACAACAACAACGATAACAAGTGCTGGGAAATTATGCCGATGCAGTCACATCTGCCATGTTGTCCCCTCAGGCTACTGCTAGTTCCCACAAGAGCTGGGACATTCTCGGCGTGCCTGTTCCGCCATGTTATGCCCTCAGGACATTGTCTATATCCCCACGATATGTGGAGTGCTTTGGTCACTCCTCCCCCTTCCCATTCTCACTAGAGTTATCATCCTATCCTGGAGTGCTATGGTTACTCCTCCCCCTTCCCATTCTCGTGAAAGCTACTCCTATAAAAACCCTTCGTGCACCTCGCTCTCTTGCCAGCGCTTCACTCAGGTGTTCAGACGCAGGAAAGGTTACTGCGTGAGACAGCCATTTTCGCCACCTCCACGTGGCCCAACCTGCTTCTCTAGCACCCAACTCTGAGGTGCCAGCGCAAATAAAGATTTGTGTTTCCTCTTCGCTCCGGACCCCCTCTCTCTTCTCCGTGGCCCGCGCTCAACAACATCTGGCTCAACAACAAACAAGGGCAACAAAAGGGAAAAAATGGCCTCCAGGAGCAGTGGATTCATAGTGCAGGCATTGAGCCTCCGCAATAACCCTGGAGGCAAATAATAATAATTAATAATAATAATAATACTTTTAGTACCACTGCATGTTAATAAAATAATCTTGTGGAAGTACATCCTTTCCCTCCACCTTAGCATGGCTTTACATAAAACACTGACTGGAAACAGAGCAGAATGTGAACAAGTAAATCAGAGATATATCTAAGTAGAGAAGTATTATTCATATTTATTATGGCAGATTACAGAAAGAAGGCTTATTTTCTGTTATGCAATTAGGCACTGATGGAGGCATTTAGACACCATTGATTGTAAAGTGCACTGAATATAAAGTCTGACACCTTTCATGTTCAATAACATTTAGGCTTCTTTTCTCTGTATTAACCAGTTCAAGACCATGAATAGTTGGACATTTACTAAATGGTAGCAACAATCTTTTCTTGCTGATACTTCTGCAGTAGTAACAGCAACATACTGCCCTTGCATATATCATCACATTTCACTCAAGGCCTCAGAGTCATTGTATGCAGAAACGTGCCATTGGAAGCTCAAGGTTTCACAGCATTTGAACTACTTACTTATGGCAAGGGAAATAGGTATCCAGTAACAGAACAACAACAACAAAATTCAGAGACAAACCTAAATGTCTTATAGTTTGCAATTTTTTGCATTTCCATGTACTTTTCTCCTATCAACAATGCTGACTGTAGGTAAATATGATTTGGACATATTAGGAACGACAGGAAGATCAACTAACAAAAAAAAAAGAACACTTTCAAACATACTTTAATAGTCTGTCTTTGAAAAGCACATGTTGGCATGTCAGTAGTGGCACAGTAAGTTCACACACCATTGCTTCATAATAATCATGGATGGCTGTGATCCCTGGGTAGAAGAAAACATCTTACACTGGAATGGCATACATACATCTGGAAAATATGGTGGAGTTAATACATACAGCACAAAAGCAGGAGTATATCAGTTCACTGAAGGTCAGACTTCAAAATTTCTTTTTAAGGAAATAATCTGCCCTTGTAGAGGGGCTAACTCTGTCTTGGAGGTTAGCTGAAAGACCCACATTAGTGTAATTTAGGACGTATTTCTACGGACTCCACACAGGTTCTGGGCCCCGCTGGCTTGGGTTATAAGCAGTGTGCAATGCCCGTGTAGGGGAAATTGCCCCTGAGTGATTATGCTCTTGACTCAGTGCACAAAGCACAGCTCTTTGTGGGTCAGGAACCCAGGATGGGCATTTTGGGAATTTTCTTTCTGAAAAGAATTTCCAATACTACTTGAAAAACAATTTGTTTTTAGGACAATGTAATTAAGGTTTCAACCTTTCAGATGACTATGGAACTAAATTAACTCTTCCTCTGACCTTTATTTTGGAGGAGATGTAATATACGTTCATTTTTGGTTAATTCAGCTGGGAGTTCATTGGCCTGAAAGAAGATAAGGTAGGCATTAGTGAATTTATACAGTTGGTGTGGTTCTAGAGACTCCCAACTTGCTTCCTTCTGCTGAAAAAGTCCAGGGGAATGTCCTTTATATTAAACCTTAAGGCTTCCTTAAATGTTACCTGCCATTTTCCCATTTCATTGTCACTAATTTTTTTTTCCCCGTCAGGGTTAATACTGGGTTACTCCTGCACACCATTTTCCCTTTTTTCTTTCTTTCTTTCTTTCTTTCTTTCTTTCTTTCTTTCTTTCTTTCTTTCTTTCTTTCTTCCTTTCTTCCTTCCTTTCTTTTTTTTTTAATATTTATTTTATTTATTTATTCCCTTTTGTTGCCCTTGTTGTTTTATTGTTGTAGTTATTATTGTTGTTGTCGTTGTTGGATAGGACAGAGAGAAATGGAGAGAGGAGGGGAAGACAGGAGGAGAGAAAGACAGACACCTGCAGACCTGCTTCACCGCCTGTGAAGCAACTCCCCTGCATGTGGGGAGCCGGGGTTCGAACCGGGATCCTTATGCCGGTCCTTGTGCTTTGCGCCACCTGCGCTTAACCCGCTGTGCTACAGCCCGACTCCCCTTTTCTTTCTTTCTTTCTTTCTTTCTTTCTTTCTTTCTTTCTTTCTTTCTTTCTTTCTTTCTTTTTCTTTCCTTCCTTCCTCCTTCCTTCCTTCCCCCTCTCTCTCTCTCTCTCTCTTTCTTTCTTTCTTCTTTCTTATAGGACAGACAAATTGAGGAGGGCAGGGGGAGATAGAGGGGGAGAGAAACAGAGGCACCTGCAGACTTGATCCACTGCTTGCTTGTGAAAGAGCCCCCTGCAGGTGGAGAGCAGCAGTTTGGACCCAGCTACCTGCTCATGTTAATAATATGTGCTCTCAGCCAGGTGCCACTGCCTGGCCCTCACTACTTATTTTTCTATTAGCCATACCCCTTGCTAGATGCACTTTCCTAGAAGCTGGAGTCCATATGTTATTAATCCTTGTCTCTTCCTATCCAGCATAATGCTTATCTAGGATATATCTAGGATGCACTCAATAGCTACTGTTAATTTTACACTTGCTTCCCAAGCAATGAAGCAGTGATGTTTTTCCTTCTCTCTCTCTTTTCTGAAGAAAAAAAAACTAATTAAATAAATAATTTCAATAAGATTCTAAATAATATTTTAAAAAGATTCTATAAAAAGGGGGTGCATCAATTAGAAGGTAGAAAGACACCAGAATGGGGGGAGGAGGTTTGGATGTATATGTTACCTGCCTCACTTATCTTTTACTTCTCCAATCATGGACCCCCAGTTGCTTAATTTATTTTTATTATATTTATTAAATTATTAGATAGAGACAGTCAGAAATTGAGAGGGGAGGGGTGATAGGAAGGAAGAGAGACACCTGCAACACTTCTTTCAACACTCACAAAACTTTCCCCTGCAGGTGGGAAGTAGGGGCTTGAGACCAGGTCCTTGTGCACTGTAACATGTGCACTCAACCAGGTGTGCCACCACCTGGCCCCAACCCCAGTTGCTTTATACTGATCCCAAGTGAAACTTCTGTAGAATCCATCTTCTAGGCTGGGTCCTATTCTCTGACCCCCATCTACAAACTGGCATTCATGCAGGGGGCTTGTTGAGAATCATATTTGCTGCACGCGGTCCCTTAGCTGCACTCCAGTTCACACAAAGCTCATCACCTTGGGGGCTGATGCTGGGCTGAATTAGACAGGAAGTGACTACACTGTGCCACAATAGATCAAGGGTCAAATTCTGTTATTAGGTCCTATAGGAGCAGATCTTTTTATAGACCCACCACCATGAACTGCAAAGTCCCCGGCTTCCCACCTGCAGTAGAGTCACTTCACAGGTGGTGAAGCAGGTCTGCAGGTGTCTAACTTTCTCTCCCCCTCTCTGTCTTCCCCTCCTCTCTCCATTTCTCTCTGTCCTATCCAACAATGATGACATCAAGAACAACAATAACTACAACAGTAAAACAACAAGAGCAACAAAAGGGAATAAATAAAATAAATATAAAAGAATATTGAATGTCACTACAGAAGAGATCCAAAAGGCTAACCAACACACGAAAAATTGCTCCAGGTCACTAATTGTCAGAGAAGTTCAAATAAAGACAACACTGACATACCACCTCACTCCTGTGAGAATGGCATACATCAAAAAAGACTGCAGCAACAAATGTTGGAGAGGCTGTGGGGACAGAGGAACCCTTCTGCACTGCTGGTGGGAATGTAAATTGGTCCAACCTCTGTGGAGAGTAATCTGGAGAACGCTCACAAGGCTAGACATGGACCTTCCATATGACCCAGTAATTCCTCTCCTGGGGATATACCCTAAGGACTCCATAACACCCAACTAAAAAGATATGTGTACACCTATGTTCATAGCAGCACAATTCATAATAGCTAAAACCTGGAAGCAAACCAGGTGCCCAACAACAGATGAGTGGCTGAGAAAGCTGTGGTATATATACACAATGGAATACTATGCAGCTACGAAGAACAATGAACCCACTTTCTCCAACCCATCTTGGATGGAGCTAGAAGAAATTATGTTAAGTGAGCTAAAGACGATAAAGAAAGATAAAGACGATAAAGGAAGATAAAGACGAGTATGAGATGATCCCACTCATCAACAAAAGTTGAGAAAGAAGAACAGAGAGGGAAACTCAAAGCAGGATTTGACTGAGTTTGGAGTAGGGCACCAAAGTAAAAATCCTGGTTGAGGATGAGGGTGGATGTTTGGCTTCATGAGGTGGGGGTTGGATGGAGTGGGATGGGACACAGTCTTCTGGTGGTGGGAATGGTGTTTATGTACACCCCTATTAATTTGTAGTCATATAAATCACTATTTAATTAATATGAGAGGGGAAAATTGATTGAATGCATCAAAATTTTTAATGCACAGACCATAGGCTGAGTCTTTGATATGTTGACACTCTTAAAAGCTTAGACCAGGGAGAACAGAAGCAAGTGGTGGCACAGCTATATACAAATAATGTCAAAGGACATAAATTATGGTGATGTTGTGTATGATGCAGCAAATCCTAACAAAGAGATTTTTCAAAGTTAATCCAATTGCCAAATATGATTATAGCAATAACTATCTATTGCCTTCTTAAACCCTAAGACAGCAGGAACCTCCCACTTCCTCTGTAAAGCCTATATTTTCCCAGTCCTGGAACCTCTAAAGTGGAGCTCACTTTCCTGCATGTTTCTCTCAATTCATACCAAATGATATTGCATCTGCTGATCCCAACCTAATCAATGCAATGAATACCACCTCAGTATGCTTCTCTTCAGACTGCTAACTCTCTTTTCAGCCACCAGGTTCCAGATGCTACCATGATGCCAAACAGACTTCCCTGTACAGACAACCCCACCAATGTGTCCTGGAGCTCCGATTCCCCAGAACCCCACCCCACTAGGGAAAGAGAGAGGCAGGCTGGGAGTATGGATTGACCTGTCAATACCCATGTTCAGTGGGGAAGCAATTACAGAAGCCAGGCCTTCCACCTTCTGCACCCCATAATGACCCTGGTTCCATACTCCCAGAAGGATAAAGAATAGGAAAGCTATCAGGGGATGGGATGGGATATGGAGTTCTGGTGGTGGGAGTTGTGTGGAGTTGTAAACCTCTTATCCTATGGTTTTGCCAGTGTTTCCTTTTTATAATTAAATAAATAATAAAAAAAGAATATTGAATTACGGAAGGGAGGTCATGAACTACAGGGACTTTGACGCTCATTTTTGTTTCTTCCCTCATGTGTGATTTTACCCCTCTGGTACTAGTTTATTATCGGAGAGATAGAGACAGAGGCAGAGGGTGGGAGAGACTAAGTAGTAAAGCTCCTCCCCCCCAGAGTGTAGTACTCCTTTGTGAAGTGCCAGGACTTGAACCTGGGTCACATACATTGCAAAGCAGTGTCCTAACAGATGAACTATCCTGCCAGCATGTCTGACATTTCTACGAGACTTGCTGACAGAACAGGCTCTGAATAGAATAGAATAGCTCTATTCCCCACAAGTTTCAGCCCTCCCTCCTATCCCGACTATATGGCCTACCCCTGAAAGCCGCACCACTATGAGCTGAAAAAATAACGATGATACAGAAATTATTTGTAACTTCCTGGCTGACTGCATTGTTAGCTCGTTGCCTAAACATGGTCTTGTACCCCTCATGGTGCAGAACTGTGATGACAATGACTGGAGCCACAGAGGTATATATAGACTGTGCCTTATCTGTTATCGATAAGGCTTTGTGCCTTATCAGTGCCAATAGACTCTGCCTTATCTGTTTGCCCAGGAAAGTTAAAAATAGGCCAGGCTCCTACCTTGTTTCTCAGGGCTGGGTCCGCGCCTGCTTCCAGGAGCAGAGCGACTGTCCTAATGTTCCCACTGAGCACTGCCACATGGAGCGCAGAGGTTCCGTTCTAAGATAAGAGGATAGTACATGTCACAAGGGAACTCAGCTGGCAGCACGCAGCTTGTCTTTATTTTTACTTCTTTATGGGGGACTAATGGTTTACAGTTGACAGCAAATACACTAGTTTGTACATACATAGCATCTCCTAGTTTTCCACATAACAATACAACCCCCCTCCCCAGATCCTCACCATGCTGTTCCAGGACCTAACCCCCCCACCCCCACCGCAGCCTCACAATCTTTCACTTTGGTGCGTCAGCTTGGCTTTCAGCATGAACCAGCCCAAGTAGGAGATTGTACTCCCAGTTCCTTATTTTTCCTTCTACCACGTAGCACGTGGCCCCCAGACACACAGGAAGTGGTATAAATATTGCCAACATTCTTTTTGCTCATTCTTTTTGTCTGGAGGATTTGTTCCCATACAGGGATCTACCTAGAGGTACAGGAAGGAAGGGGGGTGGGGTGGGTTGGGCTGGGGAGAGCAGCATGAGGAAACTGCTCCCTCCCTTCCCAATCCTTGACCTAGTGCCTTTTTGATCAGTAAAGAGCTCAAATACTATGAAATTTACTTAAAGTATTTATTGAATTAAATATGTGGTGACACATGACACCTAGACAGACTCTGGTATGGGAGAGGGGAGAAGGAAAGACTAAAACAAACAGAATCTAAACATGGTGGGCTGCCATGTAACATCTATTTTGGAAGCTACATCTGACTGTGAAGATCCTGCACTACCAATACAGTGCTCCTGGTGGCCATTTTAATTATTATTTCATTTTATAGGGACAGAGAGAAATTGAGAGGGGAGGGCAAGATATAGAGGGAAAAAGATAGACACCTGCAGGCCTGCTTCACTACTTGTGAGGTGACCTCCCTGCGGGTGGGGAGCTGGGGCTTGAACTGGGATCCTTGCATGGGTCTTTGAGTTTTGTATTATGTGCGCTTAGTCCAGTGCACTAACCCCTGGCCCCCTAACCCCTTAAATTAACTTACATTTGAAAAGTTCTGATTATATGTAAGAGAGTAAGACATTCCCAGAGAAAAAATTTGGCAAAATAGCATTCTTCCATGTTTTCTTTTATTTATTTATTTTATTATCTTTATTTATTGGATAGAGACAGCCAGAAATTGAGATGAAGGGGGAGACAGAGAGGCAGAGAGACACATGTAACAGTGCTTCACTACTCGTGAAGCTTTCCCCCTGTAGGTGGGGATTGGGGACTTGAACCTGGGACCTTGTGCTCTGTACATGTGTGCTCAACCAGGTGCGCCACCACCTGCCCCACATGCTTTCTTTTATAATCTGTAACATTTAACTAATCGTATCAATTTAGCAATTCTGCCTATTTACAACATCGCTAAATAGAAAATAGAATACAAACCAAAAAAGGGGCAGTTTGAAACCAGACAAACTACCACAAAGCTCACTAATGAAGCTCATTTTTTTTATTAAGTACAGTTCATTTTTTTTTTTCCTCCAGGGTTACTGCTGGGCTCGGTGCCTGCACCATGAATCCGCTCCTGGAGGCCATTTTTCCCCCTTTTTGTTGCCAGTGTTGTTGTAGCCTCGTTGTGGTTATTATTATTGCCATTGTTGATGTTGTTCATTGTTGGATAGGACAGAGAGAAATGGAGCGAGGAGGGGAAGACAGAGAAGGGGAGAGAAAGACACCTGCAGACCTGCTTCGCCGCCTGTGAAGCGACTCCCCTATAGGTGGGGAGCCGGGGGCTCGAACCAGGATCCTTATCCCAGTCCCTGCGCTTTGCGCCACATGCGCTTAACCCACTGTGCCACCACCCGACCCCCAGTAGAGTTCATTTTTATAGCGTATTTTTTTTCTCTTTGCCACTAGGCCTTCACTGGGGCTTCATATCTGCACTGTGGCTTCACATCCACCAATGTGGCAGTCTTCCTCATCCATCCCCTGATAGAGAGTGAAAGGCAGAGAGAGAGAGGGAGAGGGAGAGGGAGAGAGAGAGGGAGAGGAAGAGGGAGAGGGAGAGGGGAGGGGGAAGGCGGGGAGGGAGAGGAGATAGGAGGAGGGACATCACAGCACTGCTTCACAGATAGCTCATGAAGCTTTCCCTTTATACGGAATTCCCATATGATGACTAGGGGCTTGAACCTGGGTCCCTGAGCCTGTTAAATGTGTGCTTTACTAGATGAAGCCAGTCTACATAGTATAGGTTTTTGTTGTTTGCTTCTTACCAGGGCACTGCTCAGTCCTGGCTTATGGTGTTACTGGTGACTGAAATTGGGGCTTTGGAGCCTCAGGCATGAAAGTCTTTCTTTACTATTGTGCTATCTTGCCAGCCCTTTATAGTCTACATATTCTTATTTTAAAAACAATTGCAACAGTATAGCTCTCTGGTTTCCAAACTCACTGAAGATTAGAAGTAGTTCACGGAGGCAAAGAAAAGGGCCTGACACACTTACAACAGCGCTACTTCAACTGACAGCAAAAAATGGGAGTCTAAAAATTGTGAAGGACAGATATAAGGCATCCATCTATTCTTGGCCTTTTGATTAAGATCAAGTGCAGACAGAAAGCACCCCAAAAGCCTCTGGGTCACCCAGGAACAAATAAACTAAAAATGCCCAGGGCAAAAAAGCGCTCAGCAGCTGTGTCCTATTCAAGGCAGGTTTAGCTTAGTGTCGCCCAGAAAATGGAGGAGCTGTTTGTTTACCAGAGGTCAGCAGATGACCATCTGCAGACCAAGTCTAGTTCTCCTTTGTCTTGGCAAATCAAGATTGTAATACATTAAAATAATAATGTTTTGTGATATGTGAAGATCTAAAATTCCAGGAAAAGAGTATCCATAAAATAAAGTTTTACTGAAGTCTATCCATACCTTTTGATTTGTATTTTTAAAAAATATATTTTTTATTTATTAATGAGAGGGGTAGGAGGAGAGAGAGAAAGAACCAGACATCACTCTGGTACATGTGCTGCCGGGGATTGAACTCGCGATCTCTTAGCTTGAGAGTCCAACACTTTATCTACTGCGCCACCTCCCGGACCACTTGGTTTGTATTTTTCATGGCTATGTTGTACCTGAGATGGCACAGTTTAGCAGATGCAACAGACTGCAAGACCCACAGAGTCTAGAATATTTATTTCTTGACCCTTCATTGAAAAAGATGTGCAAACCTTGGTATATACTTAAGTTTAGACACATTTTAATCCACAATCACTAAAACTTAAAAATGTGTTTGAGGCTCAGTTTTCTCGAAGACCCAGCTCTTCAAAATGATACTTAATTCTTAGGTGTCTAGATACTTAATTCTTACTCCCCATTGCCACCCCCTCAACTGCTCAACTCTAGTTAATGGTAGTGATGGGGATTGAACCTGGGACCTTTTGTGCCTTAGGCATGAAAATCTCTATGCAGAGCCATTTTGCTATCTCTCCAGCCTAACACCTGATTTCACCTGGGGTAACAGTGTGGTTCTTTGCATCAAATAACTGAAAACAGAAATATGAGTGGCCATTCCTCATGTGTTGTGGATATGATATGTAATTTCATAAATTGTCCAAAAATGCAACAATATGATCAACTTTCTATTTTAGAAATTTTATTAATATTGCATGATTCATTTTTTCTGGAAAACTAGGTACTAAAAAGGGTAGTTTACTCTTTAAAAAAAAAAATATATATATATATATATATTATGATATATAGCCACCAGGGTTATTGCTAGGGCTTAGTCCTGCAGGACAAATCTAATGTTCCTATCAGCCATTTTTCTTCTTCTTTCCCCCATTTTATTTATTTTTTCTTTTGATAGGACAGAGAGGAATTGAGAGGGGATGGGTAAGTGGAGAGAGAGAGATAGAGAAAAGAGACACCTGCAGTACTGCTTCATTGCTTGTGAAGCTTCTCCCCTGCAGGTGGGGGACCAGGATAATGTGATAATGTGTGTGCTCTACAGGACTCACTGCCTGTCCAGCCCCTCCGTCTCCCCACCTCTACCAGTGCCCACAGATCTCTAATACTCAGAAGGTATAGATACGATCTCTCAAGAATGCAACTAACTACAGGAATTATACCCAGATTCAACTGCAGGGCCCAAATGTGGATTTTTCTTTTCTTTTTTAATTTTTACTAGAGCACTGCTCAGCTCTGGCTTGTGTGTGTGTGTGTGTGTGGGGGGGGGGTGGATGGGGTTGAACTTGGGACTTTGGAGCCTTAGGCATAACAGTCTCTGCATAAACATTCTGCTATCTACCTCATTCCCCTGTCCTGGATTTTTCTTTTCTTTTCTTTTCTTTTCTTTTCTTTTCTTTTCTTTTCTTTTCTTTTCTTTCTTTTTTATTTTTTTAAACCTTTTTCTTTATCTTACCTTCAAAATACCAAGGGTAGGTGAGAATTTCAGCAGTTCCTCTATGACATCATTATATCCTTTGTTGGCTGCTTTTAGTAATGCTGTTGTGCCATCCTTAACAGAGAGAAGTAAGGAAAAGGGAGTTATTATTAACATATGTGTGTGAGCTGACAGACACTGAAATGCTTGGCGAGGGTTAGGAATATGCTTCTCAGAAACAGGCAAAATGTGTCAACTGAAGCACACACCTACAGTCTCTCTTATTTCCCAAGCACTTTAGAGAGTACTGAGCAGTTAATTCTGCCTGAAAAAGTACCAGGCAACATATATGACTGACTATCATCTTAGAACCCTGCCATCTGGGGATTCATATTCCTTCAGTCATTAGAACACTGCAAAAGGAACAATCAGGCTCTCAAGAGCATATCTTTAGGACACAGATGGGGCAAGGAGGCACTCTCTGATTTTCAGGACTCAACACACACTTATGTTGTCATTACTGGAACTTCAATGCTCTCGGCTGACTTTTTGAGACAGAGATGAAGAGACAGTGAGCCTTTATTGTACCGAAGCTTTCCCCAGTGCCTTAAAACTCCCATGTGGTGCCAGGGGTTGGAGTCTGAGTCAAACGTGCAACAAAGCAGACTTTATTTGCATACACAGCTTTAAAATTTTTAATCCTTTCTGCCTTTTCTTCTCCTTACTTTTCCCCTTTTTTGGTCTTGGACACGGACCGGGAAAGTGGGTCACATAAACAAAGACACCATTAAGGAGAGGTGAGATTTTGTAAATAATAACAATTATAGTAACAATAATAATAGTAGCAAAGTGTGATCAGGCAGCACCGCCTCCCCAAGCCACCCAGGGGCATAGAGCCTGCTCTGGGGCTACTGAGGCAGGATGAGGGGACACTAATAGAATGTGGATGTGTGGGGTCAGCGTTCCAAACAGCTGGGTGAGATGGAAGCCAGCCTCACTGCAACCAGCTGCTGTGCAGCAGTCAGCCCTGCTGGCAGATGCTAGGTACAAGTCCCTAGGGACACTGAATCCATACTCTACCTCCCATCCTCCAGGTTCATCCAGAAGTCAGCTCAGGTTGGGGATGATCTCCAAGGGATTAAACTTTTTTTTTTCTTCCTTAGAGAGAAGGAGCTGTACTTGCTAAGTTTCGCCCTATCCAGACACTTACTTTGTTTTTCTATTAAAGAGCAGGTGGAGGCTGGGGGAAAATCCAGGTGAGCTCCAGACAAAATAAAGACATGCTTTCTCTGTGCGTCTGAGCTGAGTGAGTCTGGAGCTCCATGCGTACTCACGTTCCGTGTAGCGTCGCGCTCGGCTCCACGCAGCAGCATCACCCTCACCACCTCACTGTGGCCCATCTGAGACGCGATCCACAGTGGCGCTGTGCCATCCTGTGCAAAAGGGCATGTTTGGGTCCCATCAGGTAAAGCAACAACTCAGAACAGGAAATGAACTCCCTCCCCAAAGACAAATGGTAAGCTCTCCTCAGACAGAGAAAAGGGGAAGGTGACCTATTTACATAAATTGGTATTTGGTAATGTCTGTCCTTCTTGGGTAAACTGCTAATCAAGTCTTGGCTGATCCAACAGACATTTGATGGCATGATTTTGTACCACAGACAGGACAGAGGGAACACTCTGGTGAATCTAGTATTGGAGGCAGTTGAATCGTTTGCTATAAGAGACAGGAACAGACCCAGGGAGAAGCGAAACTGCATTTTCCCAAGACATGGCCCTGATATACCCCTAGTCCACACCCACAGGACATCTGGTCACCCAAGAGTCCTAGCTTCCTCATGGGGAACTGGAGGTGCTGGCTTGAGTGACCTGGAGTAAGCCTGGGCTGGAGAAGAGGTCATGAAAGGTTAAGAATTCAGTGAATAGAGATCATAGCAGGGCCAGCTGCATATGCAGAGGGCCAGTGCAGGATGCTCAGGGTTAAGGACAAGGCAAGGGTGTCCTGCTCTCAAGGTACTGCTAGGAGAAAGGCTGACCTCTGGGGATTCAGTTCACCATGGAGAGGACAGAAGGAAGGAAAAGGATCCAGAACTGACCAAACATAACCTCTGATATAATCAAGGTAATATGTTCCAAAGGTGTCGTTAGAATCAGATAAGGCTGGATTACGCATCTTTGGGAACAGGGTCTGAAGAGCATGATGAGTCAGTTTCAGGGTATGAAGCTTCATTTTTTGTTGACACATATAATTTCAATTCCACTCTGCCAGCCACTGGAGGCACAGGATTCCTGCCCATTGCTGCCCCAACAAAGGCGCAGAGGAAAATGATACGTAAGCAGAGTGGTGGCTGATGGTACATCAAGAGAAAGCCCAGAAGAGGCTGGAAACATCCAGAGCAAGAGAATAGCTTTGGCATCTCTGTGTTGTGGAGACTTGGGGAAGAAATACTGGAGCAGTACAGAGAAAGGCCGAGAATATAGCACCTACTGCACACTTTCATAAGGTCCTCTAGGAAATGCTCTTGAAGCTGAATGTTATTATTACTATTTCTAAAATATTTTATTCCCTTCTGTTGCCCTTGTTGTTTTATTGTTGTAGTTATTATTGATGTCTTTGTTGTTGTATAGGACAGAGAGAAATGGAGAAAGGAGGGGAAGACAGAGAGGGGAGAGAGAAAGACACCTGCAGACCTGCTTCACCACTTGTGAAGAGACCCGCCTGTAGGTGGGGAGCCTGGGATCCTTATGCCAATCCTTGCACTTTGTGCCACCTGCGCTTAACCCCCTGCCAGACTCCTGGAAAAGGATTTTTTTTTTTTTTTAGTGGATGGAAGAGCATTTACAGTGACTTGGACAGGCACGGTTGACTCAGACCCAGGAGAGAATCCAGTTGGCTCCACATGGAATTTTCTGGAGCTCAGGTGACAGTCCCCCACCACACACCTTTAGTTTCATTTGTTCTTTGTTATTATGTCCACCAGAGGGCAGGCAAGGAAAGGCAGCTAGAGCAAACACCACAGCAGCTGCCTGTTCATGTGCTTTTCAGGAGCTTGGTGTTCTGGTTAAGTTAGCTTGACACTTGTATGTGGGAAAGTGCTGAGAGGTGTGATATGGGGACAATTGGTACTATCAATTCATAATAGCAATACTAACAGATTTCACCACCTTAACTGCAATGGTCATGGAAGGTGGGAAAAGGAGTCACTGTGTCTCAGTGTCCATTTGTGAAAGAGGAAACAAACAGGCAGTGAGCCTAAGGACTGGCTGAATGATGCCTTGAAATGGCCAGTGGCACACCTGGCTAAATGCTCACATTACTGTGCATAAGGACCCAGGTCCAAGCCCTTGGTCCCCACCTGCAGGGTAAATCTTCACAAGTAGTGAAGCAGGACTGCAGGTGACTCTCTGTCTCTCTTCTCCTCTATCTCCCCCTTCCCTTTCAATTTCTGATTATCTCTATCCAATAAATAAATAAAGATAATAAAAAATTAAAAAAAGAAAGAAAATGGTCAGTGATGCATTAGTAACTGTACTGTAAACCATTACCCCCTTGCCCAAATAACATGGTAAAAGGGAAAAAAGAACAGCTTATTTATTTTACCAGAGCACTGCTCAGCTCTGGCTTATGGTGGTGTGGGGAATTGAATCCGGGACTTTAGAGTCTCAGGCATGAGAGTCTGTTTGCATAACCACTATGCTCTCTACCCTCCACCCCAGAATAGCTTACATAGAATAATATGCACCTGCTTTCAGCATATAGTTTGAGTTTTGACAACCATTTACAACTGTGTAACCATCAGCACCACAATAAAGATAAATAATCTTTCCATCAAGTAGAAAAGTTTCTCTTGGCTTTTACAGAACCTTCGCTCTCTTCCAAACCCAGCCAACCCCTGATATGCTGTCTCTCGAAAAGTTAGATGTATCTTTTCTATAATTTCAGCATATGAAACCAGAGTATTTGGGGGCTAATTTCGTTTACTTAATTTAATATTTCTGAGATTCACCCATATTATTGTGTGCATCAGTAGTTCTGTTGTTCCTATTGCTAAATTGTATTCCATTATGTTCCTACACACATTTTTTGTTTGTTTTAGCAGTTCACATTTGTTTTGGATTTCCAAACCATTACGAATAAAGCTATAGTGGACTATGTGAGTATTTAAAAACAAAGAAAATGGTCAATGAATCTATTATTTATCACAAAAGCAGTTAAGTTCCTTAATTTGTACTTTGGTTTACAAAGCACTTAGATTTGCTTCTTCTGTTGGATTTTCTCTATGAGATAGCAATTGATTGAGCAGGTAGAACAACTGAATACTTTCTTCTAATTTATGTATTTATTATTGGATAAAGATATTGAGAGGGGGTAGAAAAAGGGAAAGAGACAGAAAGACACCTGCAGCACTGCTTCACCATGCATGAAGCTTTCCCCTTGCAGGCTGGGACCAGGGAGGAGATTGAATCCAGGTCCTTGCACACTATAATGTGTGCTTAGCCAGATGCAGCATGCCTGGGCCTACTAAGTACTTTCTTACTGGTAACTACTTCTTAAAATCTGATTTTAGAAGCTGAGGAGTTGAATGTGAGAGCACTAATGTCAGATCAGATCTTTATTAGTCGATGATCTAGTTTGTGAACAAGAACAGTTCTATCTCTCCTTCTAGACATGCCAGTTACTTTATTTCCTTGATTATAATGGTCAGATCATTATAAAGACGACTTCAAAAAGAAAATAATGGGAATCTTGTCAGGTTCTCTCTGTTTTGTTGAATTTTGTAGTAAAATAGAGTAGGAAAACCATTTTTATTATTTTTATTTTATTATTATTATTTAACAAGAGCATTGCTCGGTTCTGGCTTATGGTGGTGTGGGGGAATTGAACCTGGGACTTTGGAGCCTCAGACATGAGAGTCTCTTTGCATAACCATTATGCTATCTACTCCCACCCGGAAAACCATTTCTAAATAGTTCTGTATTTTTTAAAATATTTATTTATTCCCTTTTGTTGCCCTTGTTGTTTTATTGTTGTAGTTTTTATTGTTGTTGTCGTTGTTGGATAGGACAGAGAGAAATGGAGAGAGGAGGGGAAGACAGAGAAGAGGAGAGAAAGATAGACACCTGCAGACCTGCTTCACCGCCTGTGAAGCGAATCCCCTGCAGATGGGGAGCCGGGGTTGGAACCGGGATCCTTATGCCGGTCCTTGTGCTTTGCGCCACCTGCGCTTAACCCGCTGCGCTACAGCCGGACTCCCCTAAATAGTTCTGTATTTTTAAACACTTCTTGACAAAACATACTTTTTTTTTTGTTTCCAAATCCGTTCTTTTAATATAAAAACAGAGAAAGGTAGAAATAGAAAAATAGGCCACAGTGCCAAAGCCCTCTTTTAATGTAGTGGGGGCTGGGCTCAAACCTGGGTTGCATACATGGCAAAGCAGTACATTATCCAAGTGAGGTATTTCACTGGTCCCAAAAATGTATAGTTATAAGATACACTACATTAAGCAATTCACTGTCACTGTGAAATGGAAGTTACAACCTCTACCGCACGTTTGACTAACAGGGTGAGAGTCATGGTAGGGGGAAGGATAATAATTATCATTTTCTGGGAGTCAGGCGGTAGCGCAGCGGGTTAAGTGCACGTGGCACAAAGCGCAAGGACCAGCTTAAGGATCCCAGTTTGAGCCCCCCACTCCCCACCTGCAGGGCAGTGAAGCAGGTCTTCAGGTGTCTGTCTTTCTCTCCCCTCTCTGCCTTCTCCTCCTCTCTCTATTTCTTTCTGTCCTATCCAACAACAACAACATCGATAATAACTACAACAATGGAACAACAAGGGTAACAAAAGGGAATAAATAAATAAAAATAAAAAATAATTATCATTTTCTGTGCACATATTAATAAAGGTGGATTTTAGTTTATCTTACACATCTGGTAGTAAGTGAAGACTGGTTGGTGAAAACTGAGATTCTGGATCAATGCAAGAAACAAAACAACTCTTGAATGAGGCTGTTTTGATCTGTCAGGCTCACTAATAGAGGGATATTTATTTCTATTCTGGGTTTCAAGTTCACAGATTCAACCAACCTCTCATGTTGGTTGACTAAACCTTTTAACTAGTTGGTGAAGTAATAATAAGCTCTCCATATCTCAAGGAATTTAACAGTGGCTGGTCACTGCCTGGCAGGGTTGGGACAGAAAGGGTGTATAATTAATTTATGGATGGCTAGTTTGCTGACTTTTGTAGAATTTTCCAACACTTGTTATTCCTTCACTTTAGCTGAGATAATTTTTTCAAGTATTCTATAGTATATTTCTTATAGCTAGATCACAAAGTGAGATGGACTATATGACATGCTTTGTACTAGACACAAGATGTTTTATGGTTTCATTCAGGCTCCTAAAGATTATTTAGAAGAAATATTTAAAACTATTTCTTACTGGTGCTCTGCCCAACCCTTAAGATGCCTTTTGAAGTCAACACAACTTTTCTGAGTGTCTTTCATGTGCAGGGGCAATGCAAGCAGTTGTTTCCATTTTCTGTCTGTTCCCATCCCTAAGCGATCAGGATACCTCACCAACCTTGTGTCTTTATCTCCTCCCCTTGCCCACCACTACGTTTGCCCCTCTGGGAGAACCATTCCTATCTGGGCCCCAGAAACTCTGCATACAAGGCCATACCAAGGCTTCTGTCAGGAGGGCACTTTTAAAATATTTATTTATTTATTCCCTTTTGTTGCCCTTGTGGTTTTATTGTTGTAGTTATTATTGATGTCGTTGTTGTTGGATAGGACAGAGAGAAATGGAGACAGGAGGGGAAGACAGGGGGAGAGAAAGACAGACACCTGCAGACCTGCTTCACCGCCTGTGAAGCGACTCCCCTGCAGGTGTGGAGCGGAGGCTCCAACCGGGATCCTTCCGCTCCTTGCGCTTTGCGCCACATGTGCTTAAGCCGCTGCGCTACTGCCAGACTCCCAAGGAGGGCACTTTATGAGATAGTTTTTCAACAGTCTTCAAATAAATACTGAGTAAGATAATAAAAGGAGTTAGAGATGAGTCCTCGCTGTGGGCAGAGTCAGGTCTTTGCCGCTCTATAAAATAACTAGTTTAATGAAGTGGTGAAGTGAGTTGGGACATGCATGTGTCAAAGCACTTTGTTGATAGACAAACAGACTAAATAGTTATCTTAACTAGTGATCAGAAAAATCTGACTCATCACTTCTGTTTGGTGAGGACACAGAACAAATGGAAATGAGTTTCTAGACTGACTTGATTTTAAGGAACTATAGAAACGATCCTTGAAAGCATATCTTCTAACTGTGGATTTAAATTATCTCTGAGTCTCTGAAAGATTTCAAATTCTAGACTTCTTCCGCTAGAACAATTATTTTTTTCTTTAGTTTCAAATCAAAAACTTGTCTTTTGCAATATCTATGACTTGAGAGTAAGATTTTTTTTTTTTTACAAAGGTACTAAGAGGTTTTCAGTGACTGTTTCCTCAGTCATAAAATTTCTTATCCTAAAGGTCAGATTCTAAATGGCAGCTGAATAATTTCAATACTACTTTGTTGACATCCTATCATAGGACACCATAAAATGTCATAGATCCAGAAAACTGGGAGGTGGCTCAGCAGGTAGAGCAAATGCTTCTACATGTGAATCCCTAGCTTTGATCCCAGATCCCCTGGGAGAGCACCACTGTCAGCATCAAAAGCTTCATGGATGATGGAGAAGTGTTTCCATCACTCACTCTCTGTTTCTAATACAATGTGGAATAAAAACTGGACTGGGGAGGTGACTCAGCAATGTCCTACATAAAAAGATGTAAACGATCTCAAGGATGACAATACAAAATATATTGATAAATTAACCCAGACAGAGATCATTGCCCATATTTTATAAATTTAAGACTCTTCTGTGGTCCGGGAGGTGGTGCAGCGATAAAGCTTTGGACTTTTAAGCATGAGGTCCTGAGTTCGATCCCTGGCAGTACACGTGCCAGAGTGATGTCTGGTTCTTTCTCTCTCCTCCTATCTTTCTTATTAATAAATAAATAAAATCTTTGAGAGTTGGGCGGTAGTGCAGTGGGTTAAGCACACGTAGCACAAAGCGCAAAACCGGCGTAAGGAACCTGGCTCGAGCCCCCGACTCCCCACCTGCAGGGGAGTCACCTCACAAGTGGTGAAACAGTTCTGCAGATGTCTCTTTCTCTCCCCCTCTCTGTCTTCCCCTCCTTTCTCCATTTCTCTCTGTCCTATCCAACAACAAGGACATCGATAAGAATTACAACAATAAAACAAAAAGGGCAACAAAAGGGAATAAATAAATATTTAAAAAAATAAATAAAATCTTTAAAAAAATGTAAGACTCTTCTGAAATGACCAATGTGCCAGCTGAGATTTCAGGATAAATATCGTTTTCTAAATGCTCTATTTGTAGGATGTTCTAAGGTACAGTTCACATTAATGGAAACTTCTAATCAGATATTTTTTAAAATTGACCTTCTCACAACTGTGACAAAGCCAGCCAGTCAAGTCTGATAATCACTCTTACCATACTTTTAACATTGTTTTTTACTGAGAATAAAATTGGATAGACAGAGTTTATACTTCCAAAGAAGGCAGACTTGGATTAGTTTGACTCAGCTAGGTAGCCTTTTACTTATAAGGTGGTGGAGTTAGGATTTCTACAAAAAGAGGGAATTCCACTTTTGCCTTCTCCAAAACAATTCTTATTTATTAAAGCAACCTTTTCCTGAATAGTAGTATCTCCAGAGAGTGATTCTCACAAATTCCAAATAGTCATTATCAGATACAGTTCTTGGAAGTGCACATAGCTTGCTCCTTGACTTGAGGGTGGGGTTCTCCTACTTAGATTATTCACCCACTTTGACCAGGTCATCCTCACTCTTAACAAAGGAAAGACAGTTATGGTGTGTTGTGGCTCCCATGGCAAATCGGTTTGCTCTCCAACTTCATAATTTCAAGGCCATTATATGATTCAATTTCCTTGCAACATTTAAAATATAAATTGCTACATCAACTTGGTGTTTTGCAAACAGCACCTTGGGCACATGAATGCAACATATCTCATAAATAGGCTTTTAAAATTTCCTCAGAAGGATGTACAGATAGACTTGATAATCTCTTATTTCTGTTTTCAGAGTGGTGCCCACAATTATGGCCTCCAAATCCAATTTATGAAACCTAATTATATTTATTAATTTTGGTAGAACAAAGCTTCTGATTCAGAATGAAGTAGTAATTTCAAAATAAGAAAGCCCAACAAAAAATATTAAATTTCAGTGGTTGGAAGATAGTTTACCCAGCAGGGCATGTGCCTTGTCATATGTGCATCTTAAGTCAGAGCCTTGGCACTACAAGGGGGTGCCATGCATTGATGGGGTGGCTCTGGTCTTGTGGGGTCTCTCCCCCCTCATAAAGAATGAAAAAGTCATTCCAGGAGCAGTGAAATTACACAGGTTCAAGATCCTACATAAAAAGAAAGAAAGAAAACAAGACTTTAGGCTCAGAGCATAGACTTGAGATCACCAAGGGTGAGTGGACAAAGTGGAGGAGGATTAAATGGACTGTGGAGGAGGAATATTTGGCACTTTCTCTCAAGCACATGCAGTCTTGTAAACCAACATTTCCTCACTGAATTACTTTTCTTTTCCATTTTCAATTAATTATTGTTATTTTTTTTTTTTTTTGCCTCCAGGGTTAACACTGGGTCTTGGTGCCTAAATCCACTGCTTCTGGCGGCCAACTATTCTCATTGTTGTTGGATAGGACAGAGAGAAATTGAGAGAGGAGGGGAAGATAGAGAGCGGGAAAGATAGGCCCCTACAGATGTGCTTCACCACTTGTGAAGTGACCCCCCCACCGGGACCTTGAGCCAGGTCCTTTTGCTTTGTTCCATGTGCACTTAACCCGTTGTGCTACCACCCACCCCCACCCCCAGTAAGTTACTTCTAAGTAATATCACTCTGATTTAAAATGTTTTTGTCAAAAACTAATCTATGCAGGAATGATTCCTCTAGACACAAGCTAGTTACAATTCCTTGCATGGGGTTCTCCCACCCCATAACATCAAGTTCTGTTTTGTCTTTTTTTTTTGTCTCCAGGGTTATTGCTGGGGCTTGGCCTGCACCAGGAGCCCACTGCTCCTGGAGGCTGTTTTTTCCCTTTTTGTTGCTCTTGTTGTTTTATAGTTGTTGTGGTTATTATTATTGTTGTTACTGATGTCATCATTGTTGGATAGGACAGAGAGAAATTGAGAGAAGAGGGGAAGACAGAGATGGGGAGAGAAAGATAGATACCTTCAGACCTGCTTCACCAATTGTGAAGTGAATTCCCTACAGGTGGGGAGCTGGGGGCTGGAACTGGCATCCTTGCATAGGTCCTTGTGCTTTGCACCACCTGAGTTTAACCAGCTGCACTACTGCCCACCCTCCAAATTCTTCTATTTTAAGGATTAATTAATTTGATTTGCCAGGTGTGAACTTCACTAGTAAATGAAATCACAACATCAAAATAGTTGTGAAAAATGAAGTGCAGAACCTACAAATGACTCTGAATGACTTCTTAGTCTACTTCTGTTACTTCAGTGCAGCCATGATCTATTTGAACAAAGGGTAGCAGAGTGTATACTTGACCTTAGACACCAAATACCCAGATTTTAGATAGTGAAAGGTGCTGGCAGCTTGGTAGTCATGGTGAGCCCTGCCCTCCTGCTCCTGCATGCAGACATTACCTGCCTTGGCTGGTTGACTTTTGCTCCAGAAGACAACAATAATCGAATAACATCCAAGTAACCACCTTGGGCAGCTAGGAAGAGTGCAGTGGCTCCATCCTGAGAGATACCAGATTAAAAATGTGCAAAATGATTCTCCTCATTCATTTTAAAAGGAGTTAGATTAGCAATACATTCGACACAAGTTCACATAGTTCTGAATCACCCATTAAATCAAGCTGGAAGGTTAAGTTCAGAATAGCTCAATAAACTATAACACATGCAGCGACTGTTCTCACTGCAAAATCTTGCTCAAAAGCCAAGACACACCCAATTGGCAGCAGCACCTAAGTTTTCCAGAAAGCCTGCCATCATGTTTCTTGACTGCACTGACTCCTTTCTTAGTAGCAGCCTTCTGCTTTTGTCACATGAGTTCGGAGTCATTCCCTTTTTAATTGGATTCAAAATGCATACATTTAATATGCTTCTTCAGTTTAATACTTTTATCAGTTAGGAACTGTTACTAAAAATTAAAGGAAGAACATTAATTTAAAAAAAACAACCCTCCAAGCCCAATATGTGTGCTTTTGTGAATTAGGAGTAAAAAATGTTTATTTTTAATTTAGTTTTTAATTTTTTTTATTGCCACCAGGGTTATCAACAGGTATTGGTGTCAGTACACCACTCTCAGTAGCCATTTTTCTCCCCCCTTTCTTTTATTTGACAGGACGGAGAGAAATTGAGAGGGGTGAGGAAGACAGAGAAAAGTGCTTTATCACTCAAGAAAGCTCCTTCCCTGCAGGTGGGGTGCAGAGGCTTAAGTGCAGGCCCTTGCACATGGTAAGTAACATGTGCACTCAAGTAGGTGGCTGGATGCCAAAAATATTCTTTTAATTCAATCTTTCTTACCTCCTTTCTCTTATTTACTCTTTATCCATGACCCATCAACATGTCATTTTTTAAAAGTTTTAAAACACAAGATGTTTTCAGCATCACTGCCTTAGAAAGAATATCAGAAGCATTTGCTCTCTGCCAACCCAGTAAACAGCAAACATCTATAAACACAACTAGATAATCCTCATGAAAGCGAAAAGCAGGTGCTTACTTGCCAATTTTCTGTTTAACTGGATCTCTATGTCTTCTCTTGACGACATGTTATGAGGTAATTCCAGCAAATATACTCATTAGCTGAGAGCCCAAGTCCTTTCCAGATGCCCCCAGATGTCATACAGACAGCAATTACAGCTTCATTATTTTTATACCTCAGTGAAAACTCCCAGCATATCCTAATGGAAAACACCTAGCCAACCTGATTAATTACTACCCTTGCCATTAGGGAAATACAAAGCAGCTTTCCCAGCAAGTCCAAGCAGGTAGAGGGTGCTGGCTTTCCAGTAGGTGTCAGCTGAGTGGCTGGACTCCCCTTGAGGCAATCATTAAAAAATTAATCACTCTGCACATATTTTTAAGCAGGTGTTTGATATGGTGATAACATTTTCAGCTATTCCCTACTGTGTTGTCCTGCAAGGTCTTAGCAGCTGGTGACCCTCAGGAATTTTCTAAGATGAATATTCAATGTACTGAAAATTGTATCATGTATGTCAAATTTCTTTTTTTGATTTCAATGTATTTCTTATTGTGTGTGTGTGTGTGAGAGAGGGAGACAGGAACCTGATCTGTCATTTGTGTTCAATTTGTGTTTGTCTTATTAATATTATCTTTTGCCTCCAGGGTTATTGCTGGGGCTCAGTGCCTGCACCATGAATCCACTGCTCCTGGAGGCCATTTTTGTTTTAGCTCCCTTTGTTGCCCTTGTTGTTGTAGCCTTGTTGTGGTCATTATTGTTGGTATTGATGTCATTCGTTGTTGGATAGGACAGAGAGAAATGGAGAGTGGAGGGGAAGACAAAGAGGGGGAGAGAAAGAGAGACACCTGCTTTACCGCCTGTGAAGCGACTCCCCTGCAGGTAGGGAGCCGGGGGCTTGAACTGGGATCCTGATGATGGCCCTTGCACTTGGTGCCACATGCGCTTAACCCACTGCACTACCACTCGACCCCCATCTTTTTGTTTTAATGTGGTGCCAGGGTCTCACGCATGCAGGGCATACACTCTACTGCTGAGCCGTTTCCCTGGTCCCTACACATTTCAGCTCCTAGAAGTTTCCAGGGACCACTGACCAGGATGACCCATATTTCAACTGTCTTTAACAGAAATATTTGTATTGAGACTGGCACAGCAAAGGTTAAAGGTAAGTGGGGGCACTCTGGTATATGAGGAGTGGGATCTCCCCAAATTCTGTTTCTCAGATTATGTGCCTTATGTCATCTAGTAGTTCAAAGACTATACTCACAGTCAATTTGAATTGCTGACTATTAATGACAATGTTATGAAAATAACACCTGGTTTTTCCCTTTCCAAAGGCTTGGGTGCTTCCTAACTTTTTTTTGCCTCCAGGGCTGTTGTCGGGGCTCAGTGCCTGCACTACAAATCTTCACTGCTCCTGGAGGCCATTTTTCCCATTTTGTTGCCCTTGCTGTTGTTGGATAGGTCAGAGAGAAATGGAGAGAGGAGGGGAAGACAGAGAGGGGGAGAGACTGACAAACACCTGCAAACCTGCTTCACTGCCTGTGAAACAATCTCCCTGCAGGTGGAGAGTTGGAGGCTTGATCTGGGATCCTTAGGCTGGTTCTTGCACTTCGCACCATGTGTGCTCAACCCAGTGTGCTACTGCTGGGCCCAGTTGCTTCCTAATGAACCCACATATGCTAACACAAACTCTGAGGTATATTTCACCCTACATGCAGCCAAGTAGCCTTCGACCTGTGCTTCTTAGACTTGCCCATGTGAGAGTCACCTATTACCCAGTGGTACTCTCAGAGATTTTGACTTAGCTGGACTAGGGTGGCCCTGCTTAAAGGTGCTCAGAGTTCCCTGGTGATTCTCCTAGTGGATAGCCAGAACAGAGAACCACCCCTTTAAACCACTACCAAGTGGATCAGCCATTCAGTGGGTAGTGCTTAAGTAAGGACAGTTGCTTTATACTTCAAAGAGGTCTGTGACTTCTCAGGATTAACTGCATATGCTCTAGAAAAGGTTTCAGATGGAAAACCCACACCTACACACCTCATTAAACATCATTGTAACTGTAATACTATAGGCAGAAGAGTTAATGGGTAGTTGTAGGGTAGTCTAAAACATGATTCCTAGGTAACTGGAAATGATAATTCTTTCATCTTTTAAATTTTTTCCTCCAGTGCTGGGGCTTGGTGCGAGCACTATGAATCCACTGCTCCTGGTGGCCACTTTTTCTTCCTTCCTTCCTTCCTTTCTTCCTTCCTTCCTTCCTTCCTTCCTTCCTTCCTTCCTTCCTTCCTTTCTTTCTTTCTTTCTCATATAGGACAGACAGACATTGAGAGAGGAGGAGATACAGAGGGAGAAAGATAGACACCTTCACTGGTCTGGGTGGTACAGTGGATAAAACACTGACCTCAAGCATGAGACCCTGAGTTCAATCCCCAACAGCACATGTACCAGAGTGATGTCTGGTTCTTTCTCTTTTCCTATGTTACTCATAAATAATTAAATAAAATAAAATAGAAAGATAGACACCTTCAGAAATGCTTCACATATGTGAAGCACCCCCACTGCAGGTGGGGAACAGGGGCTTGAACCCAGGTCCTTGTGCATGGTACTATGTGCGCCGCCTCTCGGCCCCTCATCTTTTAGTATACAATTCTGCCAAGTCACTGCATCGCCTCACATTTAATTTTTTCGTATAAAACTGGAATAACAATGCCATAAGTACTAAGGGATTATACTAGAAATCAATGGAAATAGTCATTGGGTATTGCATTCATTGTCAACTAGCTACACTATCAATGGCCACTTGTCAAAGTGCAAAGGTATGACGTACTTCACAGATCTTCAGCCACCAGTCTCACTTCTCTTCCAGATGAGCTCATTTTCTCCACTTTTGTGCTCTTCCTCTCAAATAACTTGCAACAGAATTGATTTGGGTTTTCAACAAGCTTATATGTGAGCCTTGTGATACAAATAAGCACAGATCACATGACTTTTGAAGATCTTAATTACATAGTTTTATGAGATATCTCATGTACAAGGGACTTAAAAGGGTAGAGCAAAGGTGGGAAAATGATTATGTGCTTTCTATGGAGAAAAAAACTTATCTAGTTGTCTATGGATCTTTTTTCTTGATGCCACAGAATCCTATTGCTCATTACAGTACTTATTATTACTGTTTCATAATTTAATACTGTTTTTACAAAATTATAATATCTCAGGGGTATAATTTCATACTTACACTTGGTGTGTATAAGTCACCAAAGTTCTATTTGGTACTGCTATACCCTTCGCCAAAGTTTGTACCCTCACAGCCATAACCAACACAGTTTTCACAAAGTTCAAGAGACCACTTGGTTACCTTTTAATATTTTTGAAGTTGGCATTTCTAATCTTTTTAAAAAAAAATTAATATTTATTTATTTCCTTTTGTTGCCCTTGTTGTTTTATTGTTGTTGGATAGGACAGACAGAAATGGAGAGAGGAGGGGAAGACAGAGAGGGGGAGAGAAAGATAGACACCTGTAGACCTGCTTCACCGCCTGTGAAGCAATTCCCCTGCAGGTAGGGGAGCCAGGGGCTTGAACCGGGATCCTTGAGCTGGTCCTTACGCTTTGTGCTACGTGTGCTTAACCCACTGCACTACCACCCAACTCCCCTCTACTCTTTTTTTAAATTAAATTAATTAATTTATTCCCTTTTGTTGCCCTTGTTGCTTTATTGTTGTTGTAGCTACTATTGTTGTTGTTGTTGTTGGATAGGACAGAGAGAAATGGAGAGAGGAGGGGAAGACAGAGAGGGGGAGAGAAAGATAGACACCTGCAGACCAGCTTCACTGTCTGTGAAGCGACTCCTCTGCAGGTGGAGAGCCGGGGGCTCGAACTGGGATCCTGATGATGGCCCTTGCACTTGGTGCCACATGCGCTTAACCTGCTGCGCTACCGCCCGACTCCCTGAAGTTGGCATTGTTATCACCTGAATTTACACCATAATGGTATGTGTGCTAGAGGAATGAGCAAATGTCTTTTAAAAATATTTATTAAGCGTACGTGGTGCGAAGTGCAAGGACCGGCATAAAAATCCCAGTTTGAGCCCCCCACTCCCCACCTGCAGGGGAGTTGCTTCACAGGTGGTGAAGTGTGTCTGCAGGTGTCTATCTTTCTCTCCCCTTGTCTCCATTTCTTTCTGTCCTATCCAACAATGAAGACATCAATAACAACAATAATAACTACAACAACAATAAAAAACAAGGGCAACAAAAGGGAAAATAAATAAATACAAAAAATTATTTATCATAGAGACAGAGAAGTTGAAAGGGAGGGGAGAGACAGAGAGTAAGAGAGACAGACACCTCCAGCACTGTTTCACCACTTGTGAACTTTCTTCCCACAGATGGGGACTGGGGGATTGAACCAGGTCTTTGCAAGGTGTAATGTATGTGCTCAACCAGATGTGCCACTGCACAAATCTCTAAAGCCTTTTTGAAATACACTCACATAGAGCTGGTCATGGATGTTGGCTCCGTGCTTCAGCAAGGTGTCCACCACCTGCATGTGCCCATACTGACTGGCAGCTAGCAGTGCAGTACCCCCATCCTACAGACAAGAAAAGTATAAACTATTATAAACACTGTAGACACATACTGCTTATATAGTGAGGGCTCTGGAAAAAGAATTTCCCCACGGATAACAATAAACTCTTTGTTCCACTCTTATTCCTTTTACTTTTTCCTTATAATCATGACAGAGTTCATCTTACGGACATCACTATGTTGTACACTTGGATGACTTGCTTGAGATGTATTATAGTTGTTTGACTAGACCATTGTGATAATTTAGAATTTGCTCAGGTCAAATTCAGAATCACTATTTGCCCTCTTAACAAGGAAAGTCTGTACCAATTGGTTGTCTGGGAATTACCAGAAAGGTCTCCTGTGGCTTCTGGCCAAAGCTTACTTTGACAAATGCTGGCTTTCCCCTGTGGTCCTACCCACAAGAAAATTAAGCTGGTTTTATGGGGGTAATCCTATGAGACCATTGCCTTCACAGGACAAGAGCCACAGCTATTAAAAGAGTGGATGGGGCTGGGTGGTGGTGCACCTGGTTGAACGCACATGTTACAGTGCACAAGGACCCAGGTTTGAGCCCCTAGTCCCCACCTGCAGGGGAATGCTTTGCAAGTGATGAAGCAATGTTGCAGGTGTCTCCTGTCTCTCCTTATCTATAACCCCCTTCCCTCTCAATTTCTGGATGTTTCTATCCAGTAAATAAAATAAAGATAATAAAAAAAGAGTGGCACAACATATTCTGTGGGGCTCTTACTATTCTACTTGGCATTTTCCTTTGAAAGTATGCCAGTCATTCTAGATCTCTTTAAAGTGTGGGCCCTAGAACTAAGCAGAGTTCTATAAAGTAGATGTGGTCTGATGTGGAATGGGACATTCTTTTATTCCATCTTCTTGTCTTTTATCTCTGTGGCCTAAATTAGAATTTGCTTTTATGCCAACCACATTACACTACTGACTCACTAAGTTTGTGGTCAACTGAAATCTTTAATGGTTTTTCCCAGGTGCTGCAGCTATAGCAATATCCTGTCTCATCTAGAACTGTTGTGGAGTTTGTTGGGCTCTATGAATTGATATATGAATATCTGAGATAACTGTAAATACTGTAAGAACATGTAATCTAGTTCTAAAATACAAATCATAAACATAAGGCAGTATGATTTCCAAATGTGAACATGGAGTATTTATTTTCAAAATGTCTATTTCTTTTTTTTTTTTTTAACATTTATTTATTCTCTTTTGTTGTCCTTGTTGTTTTATTGATGTCATCGTTGTTGGATTGAACAGAGAGAAATGGAGAGAGGAGGGGAAGACAGAGAGGGGGAGAGAAAGATAGACACTTGCAGACTGGCTTCACCGCCTGTGAAGCAATTCCCCTGCAGGCAGGGAGCCGGGGGCTCGAACTGGGATCCTTATTTCAGGTCCTTGTGCTTTGAGCCACCTGTGTTTAACCCGCTGCGCTACTGCCCGACTCCCTAAAATGTCTATTTCTTATTAGAGTCTGACTCACCTGGGTTTGGGGTGAGGCCCAGAAGTTGACCTTTACACTGGCCACGTGACTACAATGTGCACGGGGTCTCGTTTACAGAAACACTGCACTGGAGCTCTTGTTTTCATGTGCTGGTAAAGTGCGGGGGTGGGCACACAGATGACTGAAACTTCAATGAGGAATTTAAGGGCTGTGCTTTATGAAAGCTCCTTTGAATATATTGTGAAGGGTGGGAGTGGAGGAAACGGACTTGTGTGTTGAAGCAGTTGGGGTTTCCAAGTTTTTCCAAGCAGTCATGTTTCCAAGTTTTGTTCTGTCAGTTTCCCCAGTTCTTTGCCTCATGAGGTATGAGAATAGGTAAAATGTTACTGTTGTCTAAAAGCTGATATTTTTTTATTATTTCCTTAGATTTCTTTGCTGTTGTTGCTGTTACAGCTGGGGCTTCACAAGCAGAGATAGAGAGAGACCAGTGCACTGGATATTCCTCCAGTGTCACAGTGCTCCTCTGTGATGGACCAAGGCTCAGTGCTACTGTCTGTGCATGGCATGAGAGCACACTCTCACATGAGCTAGCTCACTGGTATCATACCTCCTATTTTTCATTTCATTTTCCCCCTCACAAGAGTATATTTCCACATTTGCCCAAGATATGTATCAGTACATTTCACCTTCAACTAAACCTTCACCTTATTCTACCACAGACACTTGCCCTGCCAGCCCCCCAGTTCAGTTGGTGTTACTTTCCTCCCCCTCTATGTCCCCAAATCTGTTGCAATAGGTTGCATTCCACTGTCTCTTCCTTTTCAAAACATATATTTGGGGGGACATATTTAAGGACAGTGAGAACAACTGTCAGGATGTAGTCAGTTTTGATGATGACAAAACTATATTAAAATTCCAAAGCTTTATTTGTTTTCCATTTTTATTGGGTAGGACAGATCCTTTCACTTTGTACTATGTGGTTCAATGAGGTATGCCAACCTGGACCCTGACCACATTTTTTTGAGATCTACAACAGTGATTAAAGGTAGTGACGTAGACACTACCTTCATGGCTTTCTCTCTTTCTAATTAAAAAAATAGGTTGTAAAATTTGTAGGATTATAGGGTATAGTTCCACACCACACCCACCACCAAAGTTCTGTGTTCCCACCCTCTCATCTCCCAAAAATAACCACCATAGTTTTCATAAGTCTCAGAAACAGTTTGCTTGCTTTTTCTTTTTTTTTGAAAGTTTATATGCATAAATCCTCTAGATTCTGCATATGAGTGAAACCATGTGGTAGTTGTTCTTCATCTCTGCTTAATTTGCTAGGCATAATCACTTCCATTTCCATCCATCTTGGCCCAAAGACACAACATCACCCTTTTTGACTGCTGAGTAATATTCAGTGGAATATATGTCTCATATTTTAGACAGTCATCTGTCGTGCACTTAGACTGCTTCCACTCTTTGGCCACAATGAATAATTCTGCTACAAATATGGGGTATATATGCCCGTTTGGATAAGTGTTTGTGTAGCCTTTGGGTAAATACCCAAGAGTGGTACTGCATGGTCATATGGTGATTTCATTTTTATTTAAAGACCCTCCATATCATCTTCCAAAGGGGCTGATAAGTCTGCATTCCCACCTGCAGCACAGAAGAATCCCTTTTTCTCTAGAGCCCTCGCCGACATCTGTTGTTTCCTGTTTTGTTGGTGAAGGCTATTCTCACAGGTGGGAGGTGGAATCTCAGTGTTTTTTTTTTTTTTTTTAGCTTTTTTATTATCTTTATTTATTTATTGGATAAAGACAGCAAGAAATTGAAAGGGAAGTGGGTGATAGAGAAGGAGAGAAACAAAGAGACACCTGCAACACTGCTTCACCACTTGCAAAGCTTTTCCCCTAAGGTGGAAACTGGAGGCTTGAACCCAGGTCCTTGTACAGTGTAACATGTGTGCTCAACTAGGTGCGCCACCACCAGGATCCCTCAGTGTAGGTTTTACTGGCTTTTGTCTTATAATAAGTAATATGGAGCATTTTTTCATATGGCTGTAGGCCATATATATCTGTTATTTAGAGAACTGCCTGTTTAGTTCTTTGTCTCACTTTTTACTGGTTTTTCTTATTCTTTCTTTTTTTTTTTTTTCTTGTTAGGCTATACCAGTTCTTTCTAAATGTTTGATGTATGGTGTGTAAAATATTCCCACCCACTTTCTGAGTTGCTTGGTTATCTTTGGGTAGTTTGCTTTTGATGTATAAAAGCTTCTTAATTGGTAGGGTTGGATGGTAGCGCAGCAGGTTAAGAGCAGGTGGCACAAAGCGCAAGGACCAGCATAAGGATCCTGGTTTGTGCCCCACCGGGTCCCCACCTACAGGGGAGTAGCTTCACAAGCAGTGAGGCAGGTCTGCAGGTGTCTATCTTTCTGTCCCCCTCTCTGTCTTCCCCTCCTCTCTCCACTTCTCTCTGTCCTATCCAACAATGATGACAACAATAATAACTACAACAAAAAAAAAACAAGGGCAACAAAAGGGAAAAATAAATAATAAAAAAACTTCTTAATTTGATATTGTCCTACTTATTTACTCGTTTTCATTTCACACGCCACTAGACTTGAGTCTCCAAATCTGTCTTTGGTGTTAAGATCCTACAGTATTTTACCAATATTTTCTGTAAGTTTTATTTAGAGTTTCTGGTCTAATGTCTAGATCTTTAATCAGTTTTGCTCTAGTTTTGATGCATGATGCCAATGCTTTGGCATTCACTCTTCCCATGGAAAGCTCTGAGACACCTGCAGTTGACCTAATGGAAACTTGTGGAACTGTTCCCTTTGGGTCCCATGTTCCATGGATTTCTGCGACAGCACAAATTGGCTCCATGTACAAAGGCTTCAAAACCAAACTAGCATCAACTTGTTAGCCAGGAAGGCTAAGGGCATCACATGATCACACGTGATTATCGTGACTTGGTTTAGAGCTCAGTTTGTAGAATGTTAACTATTTAGTTATATTTTCTATTTTTGGTTGTTACTTTTATAATAATAGAAAATAATGAATAAATATTAATGTATTTGTACATAGCTATTTTGGATTACAGTACATTATATTTAGCGTATTTAGAAGCATATATGTTTTTACATCAGGTTTCAGGAAAGAAACCTACATGCAATCACATTTACTTAATAATATTTTTAAAGCTTTATTATTATTATTATTTTTAGTGCCTGGGGTAGACCACAGGACCTCACAGATGTGAAGTATGCTCTCTACCATTGAACTACATCCTTGGCAAAATAATATTTTAACAGTAAAAAAAATCAGAAATTCCCTTTATACCAAAATGGCACATGCAATGGAATGTGAAAAGCTACATGTTTCCAACTGGGGCAAATAGTTATGTTTACACCAGAAATAGGCTGACAATTGCAAAACTGTTCTGGCAGTTCAAATTCTCCTACTATAAGTGGTTATCATGCAAAATCATATTATGAACACAAAACTAGTTTTTCTCATCTGTATGTCAAATGTGAAGAATCAGTGACTCCTTTGCTGGGAGGACCACTGTTCCTTGCCTGAATATATAGACTGCAATTATACATTATATGCCTCAGTGAGGACATCTCAGGAATGAAGTGTCTGCCAAATCTCCCTTTGTGAAAACCCCTCAGATTTACTAAGACCAGAAATCCCTACTCTAGTATTGAAATTTACCTTGAAAGGGAAAAAGCACACCAAAACATGGCAAGTTCTAAAGCACCAGCTACTCTATCAATCCTGAGAAGAAAATTTAGTGTCTCAGAGAAGAAAGCTACCAAGGCAAAAATATACATAATTCTCCATCACACCCCTGGTTGTTAGACCAGAATAAAAAAAATGGCACATTTCAGATTGAATCTAAAGAACTGTCCCTGAACTACCACAAGTAAGTTTGTGAAATGTGCCTTAGGTTTGACAATCTTATAAAAAGAGAAGTGCCAATCTATATTATGGGAGAGGAGAAATAAATTCTCAGAATTGCTGAAATTCTTTAACAGGGTAGAAAGTCAAGAGAGTCTTCTTACTTTGGTCCTAAATTCAGTAGATGCTCCAAATTCAAAGAGAAATCTCACA
The DNA here is from genome assembly GCF_950295315.1 of Erinaceus europaeus. Lineage (NCBI taxonomy): Eukaryota > Metazoa > Chordata > Mammalia > Eulipotyphla > Erinaceidae > Erinaceus > Erinaceus europaeus. The sequence continues at coordinate 37,133,674 of NC_080176.1, forward strand.
ACATCATTATGGCCTTGTTGGGCAGCAAAGAACAGGGCTGTTGTACCTGACTGGGAGAGAGAGAAGTAGAGATGGAGAGAGGGAGAGAGAAAGAGACACTGGTTTAAAAAGAAAATTTTGTTACATTACATATGATTTGTGCATCTGAAAACAAAATCAAAATAAGATAATGTTGTATAGCAACAAAACAATACCCTTGTATCCTAGCCCAAGATAGGGCTACATTTGAATAAATTCAATTCCTAGTACTCAGAGAAGAGACTTGAATGATGGATTCTCAAAAGATATGTGCTTATTCTAATTTGGGGAACTTGTGAATATGACCTTATATGGCAAAATATGTGATTAAAGTTAGGGTTAGGATAGTGGTTTAATAATGATTGACAAGATTGAGGCATAAGAGGGATAAAATTCCATACAGTTCCTACCACCAGAGTTCCATATCCCCTCTCCTCCATTGGAAGCTTCCCTATTCTTTATCCCTATGGGAATATGGACCAAAGATCTATGGGTGCAGTAGGTGGGAGGTCTGGCTTCTGTAATTGCTCTGAGACACAGTTTTTAGCATCCTCTTTTCAGGAAGTTTTACAAGTCTGTGTAAAGATCAGAAACCAAATCATTGTATAATATAAGCATAATCACCATATTATAAAGACACTCCTAACTTCAGTGGTTTCTAAATGATAGAGCCTACCAGGAATTATTCCTTTGCACCATGTGTGCTTAACCAGTTGTGCTACTGCCTAGCAGGAATTATTCCTAGAGGCCTTTGTATTCATTAAAAGAATGGACTGACTTTTCAGTGTATTTTTATATAGCTGTTTGAGTCCATTGTTAGGCATATGTACTATTTAAAAAGTTTATTAGTGACTTATTGATTTACAAAATTATAAGACAACAGGGGTATAGTATAATTCCATACAGTTTTCATCACCAGAGAACTACCCCCACTAACCCATTCACTGGTAGCTACAGCAGTTCTCTTAAGGTTCCAGATATGGGTTGACTGTTATTTGGGCATATATATATATATATACTATTAATCAAGGTGAACATAATACTGTTGCTGGTTCTCTAGAGTGATGGTCTTTTAGGATCATTAGGTTCCAGTTTGTTTCTCTAGAAAGTTCAGTGTGTCTAGGTAGGCCAGACAACAGTTAAAGGTACTTTTTCAGGAAATAAGTATAGACACTCCCTGATGTACACTGGCTCTGCTTAAGATCCTGGAGCTGGACTGATATTTTACTCTGATAGTGAGCTCCTTTGTCGTGTGTGCAATTCAGGTTTGAGCCCTGCCCCCACTGCACTGAAGGATGCTTCAGGGATGTGGAGTCTTGGTCTCTCTCTCCCCCTCCACCCCTCCTTCCCTCTATAAAAAAGATTTTGAGGGATAGAGAGGTAGCTCACCCAGTGAGCTCTAAACCACTAAGAAGCACCATGCACAGGAGATGCTGTGGTAACTCTTCTTTATCTTTCTCTCTCCCTCTCTGTCTCTATCTTAAATTAGAAGAGAAAAAGAGTCTACTGGGAGCAGTGAAGCTATGCAGGCATGAAACTCTGGCATATCCTCTTCCTTCCAAAAATTACTTTAAAAATATTTATTTATTTATTCCCTTTTTTGCCCTTGTTTTTTTTTATTGTTGTAGTTATTGTTGTTGTTATTGATGTCTTCGTTGTTGGATAGGACAGAGAGAAATCAAGAGAGGAGGGGACGACAGAGGGGGAATAGAAAGACAGATGCCTGCAGACTGCCTTCATTGCCTGTGAAGTGACTCCCCTGCAGGTGGGGAGCCGGAGGCTTGAACCGGTATCCTTTGAACCGGTATCCTTACGCTGGTCCTTACACTTTGCTCCACTTGTGCTTAACTCACTGTGCTACCGCCTGACTCCCCCTCCAAATAATTTTGGACTTTAAAATATTTAAAAGTGAATTAAAATAGCTCATCATAAAGAAAGTTCTAAAGCAGTACACATTCAGCAGAGTGAAATTTGAATCAGGACATCTAGCTTTTCCTTTCAGTACAGTATTCAGTAAGCAGTACGAGAGGCATGTACAAACTATTGTATTTTACTGTCAAATGTAAACCATTAATCCTCCGATAAAGAAATTAAAAAAGCAATATAAGACAGTCAATATTTTGTTGTAAAACAGGCTTTGTGTTAGATGATTTTGCCCAACAGTGGGCTAGTGTGTTTCAAGCACTTGTAAACTAAGTTAGGTTGAGATATTATGCTGAGAAGGCACAGTAATTACAGAAGCCAGACCTTCTACCTTCTGCACTCCATAAAGATCCTTGGTCTGTATTCCCAGAAGGATAAATAATAAGGAGCCTTTAATGGAGGGGAAAGGATATGGCATTCTGGTGGTGGGAAATGTATGGAATTGTACCCCTGTTATCCCATAATTTTGTAGCTTAATAATACATTATTAATGTATTAAATGAATGTTTGATTTATGATATTTTAAACTTATAATGGATTTACTGGGTGCATAACTCCATAGTAAGTTGAAGGTAAACTCTATTCTGATATTGCAAAATAGATCACTAAGGAGTCAAGGTAGAAAGTGCACTATAAAAGTAAGCTCTGGAAAACTCTTTTTCTGTTTCAAAAACAAGTGAGATGCAGTTGGGCCTGTATTTTGGCTTAGCCTCATACAAGAGTACTGTGGTCTTAGAAAATTCAGAAGACCACCAGGGGCCACATACACCCTCATTCGAGCTACAGAAGTTATATCAACTTGAACACATAGCATGCTCAATTCACAGTAGCCAAACCATAAGTTCATGGAATTTTTATCTCCAAAAACGTTAGTGAAGCAATTTGGAACTGGATATATATAAAATCACATACAAATGGAAATAAAACAACTGTCTCTCTTCTAGTTTTTTTTTTTTTAGTTATTTTAAGAGGTTTTTTTTTTTGTTCATAGTTCACTTGGTTTTAAAGATAAAGGTTTTTTTTGAATGAGCATATGTGAATCATACTGTTTTTGTTAAGAGAAAATGTGTTTTCTTTAAAGTTAGAGCCAAACTCCAAATGTCATTTTTCTTTGGTCTACAGCCCATATAACACTCAGAAATGGAGATGGGGGTGGGGTACATGAACAAGTCACTTAACTTCAGGTCCCATTAGTTCACTATTGTGAGTCTCTTGTCACTTGGGCCATTCTCATTCAAGTGTGAAACCCAGCCTACCTCTCTCTGGAGATTGATGTCTGCTCCTTGCAGAACAAGTTCTCTCACACAGTCTATGTGACCTGCAAAGGAGGCGACCATAAGGAGAGTGGTGCCGTGCTGGAGGGAGGAGAGAGACAGATGGAAAGTTAGCCTGTTGCCATGTCAGAAAGGGGTCCCAAGAAGAGGCTGCAAGATGTCTGCTCCACTCAGATCACATCCAAAAGCAAAGTTTTCTTCAGAGAGCCTGTACCTCTAGCATTCACTTGAAGTCCTTCCTCCAATTTCCAGGACTGGAGTAGCAAGCTTGGTATTACTTCCTCTTGAGCATGAGAAGGTTTAACTTAGGTTGCAGGTGGAATCTAATAAGATAGCTCATATGGGTAGTGTTTCATCATGTGTATGACCCAGGTTTGAGATCAGCCCCACCACACAGGAGGAAACTGCAGTGCTGTGGTATCTTTTCCTCTCTCCTTCTGTCATTAAAGTCAATTTGTAGAGACCAATTATGACTACCATTTACATGAGTGGTGAGAAAATTTATTTTTGTCATGAGACATACTAGCCTTAAAAATATAATCCAATCATGAGCCACAGGAATCACAGAAGATTGAATTTGTATATTTAAATAAGACAACACAAACTATTAGATTCATCTGTCCTGATAGAAGGAAAGATGAATCTAATAGCAAAACATCTTTTAAAAAATATTATATTTCTTTTTTTAAAAGTTTTTTAAATATTTGTTTATTCCCTTTTGTTGCCCTTGTTGTTTTATTGTTGTTATTCATGTCATCACTGTTGGATAGGACAGAGAGAAATGGAGAGAGGAAGGGAAGACAGAGAGGGCTAGAGAAAGATAGACACCTGCAGACCTGCTTCACCACCTGTGAAGCAACTCCCCTGCAGGTGGGGATCCGGGGGCTCGAACCAGGATCCTTACACCGGTCCTTGTGCTTTGCGTCATGTGAGCTTAACCTGCTTCACTACCACCTGACTTCCAAAATATTGTATTTCAATCTACGTCCTGGTCAAGTGAAAAAAGTCTGAGGTTGGGACAAAGGAGTTAGAAAGCAAGAAGTGGTATTAAGTTACTCCCAAACATTTCTTTTCATTCAAAAGGTGTTACCTTAACTGATGTCAGTCCTATAAGGATCACTTCATTTTGCAGCCTGATGCTAAAGTATGTCTTTTTAAACTAGCTGATTTTAAAACAAAAAATAGTATAGATATGGAGTGAAGGTCACAAGTGAAAGGACAGTAAAATCTAGGCCCTCAAGCATCTTTGGATGATGAGAGCCAGGGAGACAGCTCAGCTGTGTAGTGTAGTACTTGCCTGCATGAGGTTACAGGTTTGCTTTCCAGCACTGCACATACCAGAGCTGAGGGGTGCTCTGGTGTCTCTGTCTCTCTTTCCCTCTCATAAATAAATATTTAATGTAGAAATAACTTTAAAAACCTTGTGGCAAACACATGTCCAAGAGAGGAGCAAAACAAAAAACAAAAGTGCTTACAGTCTATAAAGATAAAATTAGTAAATCAACCTTTGTCTGACAGTGAGTGGTGGGAATGTTTGTTTGTTTGTTTGTTTGTTTGCTTGTTGTCACCAGGGTTATCCCTGAGGCTTGGTGCCTGCATAATGAATCCAACAGTCCTGACTGCCACTTATTTTCCTTCCTTTTCTCCTCCCTTCCTTTCTTTTTCTTTTCTTTTTTCTCTCCTCCTCCTCTTTCTTCATTTTGAATAGGGACAGAGAGAAATTGAGAATTAAGTGGGACAGAGGGAAACAGAAAGAGAGACACTTACAGGACTGCTTCACCACTTATGAAGCTTCCCCCCAGCAGGTGGGGGATGGAGATTTGAACCTGAGTCCTTACACACAGTAATTTGTGCTTTCTACTAGGTGCACCACCACCTGGCCCAGACAGTATTTGTTCTTCACAGTTACTTGTAGGGAAAATTTGCACCAGATATATCTGAGGTTGGGAACAGTTTCCAGGCCAGCTCTAAGGGGTCTTTTTGCATATCCTCTCAGCTCTCATAGGAGAGGTGACAATTACTCACTGCCAGAAGGAAACAACCTGAAGGCAGACTCTATTCTTCCATACTGTGTGGAGGATGCAGGATCCCACCCAGCAACTTCTTTAGGGGGTCAAAGTCCTGTTCTGTTCCCAGACAGCACACCCTGCCCCTTAGCTACCACCATTTTTTTTTTTTTTTTTTTTTTGGTTCCAGGTTTATAGCTGGGGCTCAGTGCCTGCACTCTGAGTCCACTGCTCCTAGAAGCAAGCCATTTCTTCCATTTTATTATTGTTATTGCTGTTGTTGTAGGACAGGACAGAGAGAAATTGGAAGAGGAAAGGAAGACAGAGAGGGGGGGAGAAAGGCACCTGAAGACCTGTTTCACTGCTTGTGAAGCGACTCCCCTGCAGGTGGGGAGGTGGGGGCTAGAATCAGGATCCTTATGCCAGTCCTTGCTCTTTGTGGCAAGTGCGCTTAACCCACTGAGCAACCACCCGGTCCCCAAGTCACCACTAATCTTAGAGGTCAAAAGAGGGGCAGAGAGAGAGACAAAAAGAGAGAGAGAGAGAGAAAGAGAGAGAGAGACCTGCAGCATTTCTTCACCACTTGTGAAGCTTCCCCCTTATAGATGGGGAGCAAGGGCTCAAACCTAAGTTCTTGCTCATGGTAACTGGTATGTTGCTGCTCAACACCCTTACTTAAAAATTTTTGAAATGCACTAAATAGGTTTATAAATTTTCTAAATTTTAAAATATTTATTTATTTTCCCTTTTGTTGCCCTTGTTTTTTTATTGTTGTTATAGTTATTGTTGTTATTGATGTTGTTGTTGGATAGGATAGAGAGAAATGGAGAGAGGAGGGGAAGACAGAGGAGGAGAGAAAGATAGATACCTGTAGACCTGCTTTACCTCCTGTGAAGTGACTCCCCTGCAGGTGGGGAGCCAGGGGCTCAAACAAGAACACTTACCTGATCCTTGAGCTTCAAGCCATGTGCTCTTAACCCACTGCACTACCGTCCAAGTACCCTGAAGATGTGTTCTTAACCCTAAGAAGCAAATCTCCATCTCAGACAGCTTATTGATTTTTTTAATCATAGAGGTCAATTTTTATTTTTTGTATCATTTTGTGAAAAAATAAACATTTGTGATGGTGAAAAAAACAGCAAATGAGAAAAAAGCAAGTGATTATTAATATTTGTTTAACCAAAAACATACACACAAACACACGTACATACTTATTATTGACTGTTCTTTCAGAAAAGCATAATTTAAAATTTTAATAAATTTGAATTAAAAACGTAATACAACCTACTAATCCTACACTACTTTAAACACTAACAACAACAATAATAACAACAATGATAAACAACAAGGGCAACAAAAGGGAAGAAAATAGCCTCCAGGAGCAGTGGATTCATGATGCAGGCACTGAGCCCTAGTGATGACCCTGGAGGCAAAAAAAAAAAATCTTCAGTAAGATCCTGGGGAAAAGAAAAGCTTTTGTTTAAAAAACAGAACAAAACAGAAGTCAGCTAGTAACATTTCAGTATTTGTTCACAGTAGTAAAGACTTTTACTTAAAAGTAGCTCCCCAATCAGTGGAAGTAGACAGGTATGACTTCTGAGGGCACAACAGATGTTGGGGGATGAGGTGCCGTCCATGGGGATGGGACATCCAAAAGGTCAAGAGTGTGCAGTGTTGTCTGGGTCAGGATATGTGTGCTGGCACTTAGAATTGATTCTGGAAGCTAGAGGTGGTAGTGGTGCTTGAAAATGAGTGATTCAGGGGCTGAGTGGTGGAGCACTCACTTGAGCCCACCTGCTACCATGCTCAAGGGCCACGTCTGAGGCTCTGTTCTTCATCTGCAGGAGGGAAGCTTTATGAGCAGTGGAACAGTGCAGCAGGTGTCTCTCTTTCTCTCTCCCTCTTTTTTTTTTTTTTAAGCCTTTATTAATTAATGAGACAGGAGAAAGAACCAGACGTCACTTTGGTACATGTGCTGCTGGGGATCGAACTCAGGACCTCATGCTTGAAAGTCCAGTGCTTTATCCACTGCAACACCTCCTGGACCACTCTCTCTCCCTCTCTATCTCCTCTCAGTTTCTCTTACTATTTAAAAGAAGAAGAAGAAAAAAAGGAAAATGACCATAGAGAGTAGTGGATCCATGGCATAGGTACTAACTCCTGTGATAACACTGATGGCAATAAATAAATAAATAAATAAATAAGATAACTCAAGATAATGAGTTGACAATGATAATCCACAAGGTCAGTGGGTGAAGCCACTCTGAAGACTGGTATCCTCACTCCAGTTTTCCCAAGGAGGCACCACAGTCTGTAATCACGCAAATAAGACCAGCATGGTCAGTTGGCAGATGATCAAGATGCCATATTCGTCTGGGTCCTGACAAGAAACAGACATTACACCCTAGCAACATAAAGAGTCCCCTTCTAGGGTGTTGGGCGGTGGTGCAGTGGGTTAAACGCATGTGGTGCAAAGCGCAGGGACCGCCGTAGGGATACTGGTTCGAGCCCCCAGCTCCCCACCGCAGGGGAGTCGCTTCACAGGTGGTGAAGCAGGTCTGCAGGTGTCTATCTTTCTCTCCCCCCTCTGTCTTCCTCTCCTCTCTCCATTTCTCTCTGTCCTATCCAACAACGAACAACATCAACAATGGCAATAATAATAACCACAACGAGGCTACAACAACAAGGGCAACAAAAAGGGGAAAAAAATGGCCTCCAGGAGCAGTGGATTCATGGTGCAGGCACTGAGCCCAGCAATAACCCTGGAAAAAAAAAAAGGGTCCCCTTCTAGGGGGCTGGGTGGTGGTACACCAGGTTAAGTGCGTGTAGTGCATGCAAGGACCACTCAAGGATCCTGGTTTGAGCCCTGAGCTCCCTATCAGCAAGTGGTGAAGCAGGTCTGCAGGACTCTCTCTCTCTCTCTCTCTCTCTCTCTCTCTCTCTTCTTTTCCCCTCTCAATTTCTCTCCATTCTATCCAATAAAATGGAAAAATGGCTGTCAGAACAGTGGATTCACAGTGCTAGCACCGAGTCCCAAAAAAAGAAAAAGAAAGGATCTTGCACTGTTGCCCCTAGTGGACAAAGTGGAGTGAACTTTTTTTTTTTTTTTTTCTCCTCCAGGGTTATTGCTGGACTTGGTGCCTGCACCATGAATCCACCGCTCCTGGAGGCCATTTTTTCCCCTTTTTGTTGCCCTAGTTGTTGCAGCCTCATTGCGGTTATTATTGCCATTGTTGACGTTGCTTTGTTGTTGGATAGGACAGAGAGAAATGGAGAGAGGAGGGGAAGACAGAGAGAGGGGAAAGATAGACACCTGCAGACCTGCTTCACCACCCGTGAAGCGACTCCCCTGCAGGTGGGGAGCCGGGGCTCGAACCGGGATCCTTACGCCGGTCCCTGCGCTTTGCGCCACGTGCGCTGAAACCACTGCGCCACCGCCCGACCCCCGTGGAGTGAACTTTTATCTTTAACTTGTTCAGTCTCAGGCACACAGTGTAAGCAACAAAAGGTGGAAATGACACACCCTGTTTTCAGAAAAAGTAAGCATTCTTTGAAAACATTTTTCCCCTTCAACTTCATTAACGTTTTACTGAGGAAATGCTGGTGTAAAAAAAGTCCACATTTCTTTTAAATCTTAAAATCAACACACCTTTCCTCTCCTCTCCCTCTACTTTGTCCACTACTCAGACCTATTATTCCGAGAGAGAGAGAGAGAGAGAGAGAGAATGAATAAGAGAAAGATAAAACCCAATTCACACACCTATGGAAATCCACCTTGTTCTAAATTCTCTTCACCTTTACACACACACACACACACACACACACACACACACACACACATACACACACTGCTTTCAGTGCTTTGAATTTTCTGAATGACTCAACATACTTTTCTTGTAATTTTCAAGTTCTGACACCTTTTTTCCTCACTGTGCCTGTTTTCTGTTATTTATTTATTACTTATTTTGGATAGAGACAGAGAAACTGAGAGGGGAAGGAGATACACACACACACACACACACACACACACACACACACACCTGCAGCACTGCTTCACCACTCATGAAGTACTCCCCCTGCAAGTGGGGACCAGGGGCTTGAACCTAAGTCCTTGCACATTGTAACACATGGGCTTTACCAAGTGTGCCATGGCCTGGTCATGGCTGTCCTCCTGTTTATGACTACAGCTTTGCTTCCCTGATATGTTACTAAGTTTGCCGCAATACCTTGGGCTTTCTGAAAAGTGAGCCAACACAGGAAGAAGCAAGCAAGCAAGCACTCTGGACAGGGGCATGGGGTCACGCATGGAGCTGTCAGGACAATGGGGAAAGGCGAGCTCCGTGCATGCAGATACCGTCTGAGATGGTGCGTACACTGTCCCTGCAGTCCACATCCACACGCCCACTGTTCAACAACAGCCTGAGAAGTGCCAGGTTTCCTCTCTTTGCTGCCCAGAAAGCAGCATTGGCAAGTGGAGTTTCCTTCTGCAAAAACCAAATGAAACAGGACCTTAACATTGACATCAGTTAATGCAACTGTTTCTATGTAAATATAATCCACCATTCGAAAGGAAGAGTCCCAGATGTGTCCTAGCATTTGAAAATCAGGTCCCCCAGCAGTAGATGAACATAAGATCTCTCTCTCTCTCTCCTTTCCCTCTCAGTTTCTCTGTCTCTATCCAATATAATAGGTAAATAACAGAAAACAGGCACAGTTGAGGAAAAAAAGGTATCTCACTAGCAATCAGAACTGGCAAATTCCAAAAAAAGCATATTGAGCCAGTCAGAAAATTCAGAGAAACGTGTGTGTGTGTGTGTGTGTGTGTGTGTGTGTGTGTGTGGTGTGTGTGTGTGTGTGTGTGTGTGTGTGGTGTGGTGTGTGTGTGTGTGTGTGTGTGTGTGTGTGTAAAGGTGAAGATGATATAGAACAGGTGGATTTCCATAGGTGTATTAACTAGGTGTTCCCTCTCTCTCCCTCTCCCTCTCCCTCTCCCTCTCCCTCTCCCTCTCCCTCTCCCTCTCCCTCTCCCTCTCCCTCTCCTTCTCTCTCTTTCTCAGAATAATAGGTATGAGAAGTGGACAGACAAAGAAGGAGAGGTGATTTAATTTTAAGATTTAAAAGAAATGTTTTTATTGAATACCAGCATTTCCTCAATAAAGTTACAGAGTACACTGTTATTGGAACAGTATGCACTGCTGTTTTGAAAAGCAGTGTTGTTGATAATAAGGCACTATTAATACAGTTTCCCACCAAGCCCTCACTTTCCTGCCTCTGTGTCTTTGTTCAGTTTCCTTTCAGCACAAATTAATTTTCCCCTATCCTTCAAGGCCAAGATCCTGCTTAAATATTATTTCCTTCTTGAAACATTCCCAAATCTCTTTTCACTTCTAAGAAGAGAAAAATGTCTATGACTCTGACCTCTCAAAGGTGTTTATCTGCAAAGGAATTTACTGTTTCTGTGCACACACTTTTAAACTGATTCTGTCTGGAGACAGGTCTCATTTTCCATCTTCCTAATTTTCTTTGCTAAAACTTGTTGGAAGCTTCAGTTGAAAATATAGAACTTTGGGCAGAAAACACTAGTACATGTCTTTGTATAATTCATCACTCCACTGCTGGGTTATTTTAAAGCTTGCAAATTAAATCAAAGCCATAGCACACTCCCTCACTGTAGAACAACAATGGTAGAAACTGCCCGACTCTCTGAAGGGAGGCTGGGTCAACATACTCTGCTACTCGAGGAAGAGTGGTCCTGAAATGAGTGCAAACTAGAATGTTCCTAGCTATGAGCGTGGAATGCAAGCTCAGACTTACAGGGGTGCAGAGGTTACACAGGCTCCTGTGCTAAATACGAATGGACATGGGCCCTAGGTCAAATTGATGGGGTTTACAGTTAATCCTATTTATATACTTTTCTCATATTTGAGAGCTACTCTCTGCCCTGATACAGATTTCTAGTCTTATCCTCAACTCTGACACCATCTTCCCAGACAGTACTAGCCCACCTGCATGTTAGATTTTGGACTCAGTAAAAAATTAGTAAAGTTGGGGTGGGTGGAGGGGTGGAGAATACAGGTCCAAGAAGGATGACAGAGGACCTAGTGGGTGGTGTATTGTTAAATGGAAAATTGGGAAATGTTATGCATGTACAAACTATTGTATTTACTGTTGAATGTAAAACATTAATTCCCCAATAAAGAAATAAAAAAATTAGTAAAGTGATGGGCACATTGGAATATACTTAAAATAGACTTTCTACCTTCTTCCAACATGAAGACCTCAAATTTCATCTGTAATACTTTTACTTTTAGGTTCCTGATTATTAAACTTAATTGTTTGCTTTCTACCTTAATGCTTTTCAGCCACCAAGTTGCAGATGCTACCATGATGCCAACCTGACTTCCCTGGGCAGATGACCTCATCAATGTGTCCTGGAACCCTACCTCTCCAGAGCTCTGCCCCACTAGGGAAAGATAGAAACAGGCTGGGGAGGGTGGGAGGTAGTAGGGCAGTAGCACAGCAGGTTAAGTGCACAGGGCACAAAGCACAAGGATCATCTTAAGGATCCTAGTTCAAGCCCCAGCTCCCCACCTGGGTGAAGGGCAGCTGCTTCACAAGCAGTGATGCAGGTCTGCAGGTGTCTTATCTTTCTCTTCCCCTCTCTGTCTTCCCCTCCTCTCTCCATTTCTCTCTGTCCTATCCAACAATGACGACACTGATAACTACAATAAAACAACAAGGGCAACTAAAGGGAATAAATAAACAGATATATATATATATTTTTTTTTTTTTTAAAAAAGAAAGAAATAGGCTGGGGGTATGGGTCGACCTGCCAACACCCAAGTCCAGCAGAGAAGCAATTACAGAAGCCAGACCTTTCATCTTCTGCTTTCCATAAAGATCTTTGTTTTATACTCCCAGAGGGATAGATAATAAGGAAACTTCCAATGGAGGGCAGGGGATATGGAACTTCGGTGGTGGAACTTGTACTCCCTTATACCATAATGTTGCCAATCACTAAAAAAAAAAAATAATAAAAACCCATAGCTTAGGGTGGTACAGATCTGGATACTCCAAAATGAGAAGAACAGAGTTGGCTGCAGTAAAACTTCCTTCTAAGTCAAACTGATTTGGATTTGAAGATAGTTCGGTGTGTGTGCGTGTGTGTGTGTGTGTGTGTGTGTGTGTGTGTGTGTGTGTGTGTTTGTGGGGGTGGGGAGACAACCTCTGGTGCCGTAAAGCTTTGGGTTTGAACCCTAGCCTAATCACAGGAAACGACCTGCTGAATCTCAATTTCTTTCTGCTGACAAGCCCTGTTGCTTGACTTTAAGGACTAAATGCAGGGTGACTGGCTAATACCTGCTAATACCCACATCACAGATGTTAGCTTCCTTCCCTCTACTCACTTTCCCTGACAAAGTTAGAAAGTCTAGGCAAAACTAAATTCAAATTTTGGTATTAATAAAGACTTTTTTCTGGTCTTAAGACATTTTCTAGTATGTTAATTAACAAAAATCACATTTTGATGGGGGGAGCTGTGTGTATATGTGAGGGGGCTTAAAACATCAAGGTGATCTAACAGTATTTTATTTACTTTATTTTAATGAGACAGAAAGATACAGAGAGAAAGATTAAAGAGAGACCAGAGCATTGCTCAGCTCTGGCTTAAGGTAGTGCCAAGGGATTAAACCTGGGGCCTCTGAGCCTAAGGCATATAAAATCACTATGCTGTCTCCCCTGGGCCCTGGTAGGTTACTTATACAGTGTTTTTAAGCACATTAATAAGGTATTAAGTACACCACCTAAGTGTCCCTGTGCTAAATTAAAAAAGAAAACACTAACAATTTTTTCTCCTCTGTGGAATCACAGAAAAACGGAAGCACAGTGGCAGCTCCATTTGTTGTGAAGATTTCGACTGAGAGGCCCTTCTGCACACACTTAATGTTCCTGTGCATTCTAGGGTGAGAGCACAGAGAAGTGGGCAAAAGCAGATTACAAACATACTTTAAATAGTTTCCTGGCTCCTTAAGGGAGACAGAAATAACTTTGAATTTTTCAGATGAACAATTTGCTTTCCCTGAAGGTATAACTTTGATTGTCCCTGGAGTTTTCAAGCCTAACTGCTGGGTGGGTGTTCAGACCCAGCCATTGTAACTTTTACTGTTATGGCAATTACTGCTTGGGTGAAGCAATGGCAAGGCGGGTTTAACTTGTGTAATAAATCATGAAACACTGCCCTTTTAATAGATTGTACAAGGTCAAAATAAAGTTTGACAGGATAAATCAGGAAGAGACTTGAATATGTAGTTTTTAGTAATTATTTTTCATTTTTATGCTCAGATATCTTTAAAAATCATTTGCAAAACAAAAATTCCTTTTTTATCAGTTATTTAATAATGTGGTATAAGAGGGATACAATTCCATATAACTCCTACCACCAGAGTTCCATATCCCCTCCCCTCCATGCAAACCCAAAATTCTTATTGTCATAACTTCTCTAGCCAGGAGACAGGATGGCTGCAGGGATCTTTCTGGTGCCAGGGTTGAACTTTCTGGTTTCCTAAAAGGTTCTAGGAACAGAGTTTTGTGAAAAGCTATCACTATCCTCATGTTTCCTAGAGCTTGCTTTACTGGGAGGTGGAGACATGAGAATCATGAGTTTGGGCCAATTAGGAGCTGAGCTCAAGTCCTGACCCTGATATTTCCCAGTTCTGAGTTCTGGGTATGTTATTTGATTTCTTTCTGTCCTAGTAAAACAGAAATAGTAGTAACAGTAGTAGTTCAATTGTTTTAAGAACTTTTAGGACTATTCATAGTCAAAGTATTAGACATCTAAAATGTATTTTGAAAGCATTAAGACTTAATACAAAAAGAAACTCTTGAAATAGTTTCATTCTTTTGTTTAAATAAAAAAATCTAGACTGAAAAAAAACCCTCATCTCATGATTTCCACCCCCCTACTTTTACTCCCCCCCCCCCCGTTTGGGGGTCAGGCAGTGTAGGTACATGGTAGAGCACACATACTGCAGTGTTCAAGATCCTGAGTTCAAGCCCCCTGGTCCCTATAAGTATTGAAGCACTGCTCTAGGTGTCTTTCTTTCTCTCCCTCTCTATCACCCCTTCTCTTATCAATTTCTCTCTTTATCTATCAAAAGTGAAAAAGTGGAAAAATTAGTAGTGCAAGGACCCACTAAATTGGAGAATATATTTGTACATCAAACATCCAACAAACAACTGATATCGAACATCTATAACTAACTGGAACAGGTCAACAAAACAACAAAAAGTGAGCCAGGGGCCTGGTGGTGGGACGTGCAGTTGAACATGTGTGCTAGGACCTCAATTCAATCCTCCAGCCTTCTCCAGCAGGGGGAAGCTTCCTAAAAGGTGAAACAGTGTTGCAGGTCTCTGTCTCCTCTTTAAAATTTTTTTTTGTATTATCTTTATTTATTTACTGGATAGATAGTCAGAAATCAAGAGGGAAGGGAGTGATAGAGAGGGAGAAAGACAGACAGACACCTGCTTCACCACTTATAAAGCTTTCCTCCTGCAGGTTGGGGACGGGGGCTTGAAACTAGGTCCTTTTGCATTGTGACATGTGCACTCAACCAGGTGCACCACCACCCGGCCCCTCTCTCTCCTCTATCTCTATCTCCTTCCTCCCTCTCAATTCCTTTCTCTTTCCAAAATAGATAAATACAATATAAGTCCATATATAATATATATTTTATTTCTTTATTGGGTGATTAATGGCTTACAGTTGACAGTAAAATATAATAGTTTGTACAAATATAACATTTCCACATAACAATTAACCCCTCCTCTCTACTAGGTCCTCCTCTGCCATCATATTCCAGGACCTGAACTCCCCCCACTCCAGAGTCTTTTACTTTGGTGCAATATACCAACTCCAGTCCAAGTTCTGCTTTGTGTTTTCCCTTCTGATCTTTTTCAACTTCTATGAGTGAGATCTTTTAAAGTGAGATAATGAACTAAGCAACTTTCTAAAGAAGAGATATACATGGCCCTCAGACATATGAAGAAATGCTCTACTTCATTTATCACTAGATAAATGCAAAATTAAAACTATACTGAGATCCCATCTCACACCTGTGAGAATGGCCTACATCAGCAAAACAGGAAATGGAGAGGTTGTAGAGAAAAGGAAACTCGGCTACACTGCTTGTCGAAATGCAAGCTGGTGCAGTCCCTCTGGAAGACTGTATGGAAAGTCCTTGAACAAATAAAATCAGAAGTACCTTATGATACTGGGTTCACCTGCATATCAGATGTCAGGCTCAGGAAAAAACTAGTAAAAACATGGGCCCTTTGGAATATACCTAAAATAGACCTACTAGCTATTTCTAAAACAAAGACCCCAAATCTTCATCTACAATATTCCATCCTTTAGTTTCATGATTAATCAACAATTTGGGTTCTATTATCTCAAAATCTTTTAAAGCACCATTAAATCACTAATGAAAGCAAACAAAAAAAATTCAGTGAGTATTTCATATCCACTAGAGTAACTATAATCAATATTCTCATCTGCTATCTCTGGACAGACTTGAAGGAAACTTGTTAAGTAAGATAAGTGTAAAGAAGGATGAATACTGAATGAGCTATTATAGGTAGAAATTGAATCAAAGAATCCAGGATCACAGGATCCAACCAAGACTAGCTGTGGTCTATTGAAACAGAAGTAAGAACCACAAAGGGGGAAGTAGAAGGGGATAGGGAGGGTTTGAGTACCTAGTGCATGATGGTGGAAGAAGACTTTGGTTGGTGGTAGAAGTGGTGCACAGGAGCCTATCACAGGGAGATGAGAAGCTGTACTCATACAACAATTGTCTTGCAAAACATTATTTTCCCCAAATAAAATTATTTGAATATTAAAAAAAAAAAGACTCGGAGCATACCCCTTCTCATCTTCTGCCTTGCTTTAAGGCTTGATTCATTATCAGTATTTTTCACTGGAAACTATGGCACATTCCTTTCTACCCAGTTCACATTGTGACCTCATTTTGGGCTTCACTTCACAAACCATCAAACAAAACATCACCTCCAGTCTTCTCATCCCAGTAGAAGAGGTCTCTCCCCACAACTACTAGAGATCTTGTTTACTTTCTGTGTCCTGCTCTAATTACCTCATTCACTCAGCTGAATTCTCCCCTCTTGAATTTTTTTCAGCACTTTCAAGCCTCATCTTAAAATACTTTGCGAGACATAGTTTATATATTATGAAGCTTATCCTTTAAAAACAAGTGATTTTACTGCATTCCAAAGGTCAAACCATCACCCCCACTATTTCAGAATAGCCTCATTACCACCCCCCCAAACCTCCAGCTTTGTGCCTACTAATAATCACACTTTATCTCTGTCTTTATCCCTAGTTTCTGAGAACTACTAGCCTGCTTTCTCTTTGTAATTTCATCTGTTCTGGATATCTACTATAAATGGAATCATCTGCCTTCTGTGATGGTTGTGTTTTTCTAAGCATGAAGTTTTCAAGGCCTGTCTACATCACAGCAAGTGCTGTGTTCCTTTTTCTGGTTGAATGAGACCTCACTATATGGATAGACCATGTTAATTGCAGCAGTCTGCGGTCCTCACCTCCCTTCTAATTCATATGCTGAAGTTCAAGCTTCCACCAGAGGTTATTTGGAGTATTTGGAGGCAAGGCTTTGTAGAGAAAATTAGTTAGATCATGAAAGGAGAGAACCCCCATGCTGGGATTAGTGCCCTAAGAAAACGAAGAACAGAGCTTTCCTTTCTCTCCTAGTGAGAGATCCAGTGGGAAGTGTCTGTTTGCAAGCTAGGAAAAGGACTTTCACCAGACACCAAACCCAGGACCATCTGATCTTCCCAGAGAGACTTCTCAACCTCTAAAGCTGTGAGAAAGAAATGTTGTCTAAGCTGCCCATATATATTATATTAGCTTGAGGTAACATATATGACATCTTGCTGGTTATAAACAATCAACAAATGGTGGAGATGTGGGTTGTTCCTACATTTGAGCAACTATGAGCAACATTGCTACAAACATTGTCAAGTTTTTGGTAAATATGTTTTCATCTAAATTTTTTTTTTTAATTTTGTTTCCTGATAGAACAGAGAGAAATTGAGAGGGGAGGGGGAAATAGGGAGAGAGAAAGAGAGATACCTGCAGTGTTGCAGGTTCACTGCCCGAGAGCCTTTTCCTCTGCAAGTGGGGGTTGGGGGCTTAACCCAGGTCCTTGTGTACTAATTATAGCTGGATTCACCACCTGGACCCTCTGCTTTAATTTTATAAACTATATACCTAAGAGAATTGCTAGATTGTTTGATAATTCTTTGTTTAATATTCTAAAGAACAACCAGACTTTCTTCTAGCATGGCTGCATCAATTTGCACTCCAGTTCAAAAATGTATGAGGATCCCAATTTCTCCCAGCACCTTTCTTGCTAACATCTGCCATGGTCTGCCATGTGGATTAGCATCATCCTAGTGGGTATGAACTAGTATTTAATTATAGTCTTGATTTGCATTCCCTGACGGATAATGGTGTTGAGCATCTTTTTAGATGTTCATTGACAATTTATGTATCATCTTGAGAAAAACATGTCTACTCATATCCTTTGCCAATTTAAAAACCAGATTACTTTTTCATAAGCATTCAAAAATGCCAGTCTACCATTTTATTTTATTTTTATTTTTTAAGTATATTTATTTATTCCCTTTTGTTAACCTTGTTTTATTGTTGTAGTTATTATAATTGTTGTTGTTATTGATGTCATTGGATAGGACAGAGAGAAATGGAAAGAGGAGGGGAAGACAGAGATGAGGAGAGAAATACAGATACCTGCAGACCTGCTTCACCTGTGAAGCACCTGTGACGCGACTCCCCTGCAGGTGGGGAGCCGGGGGCTCAAACTGGGACCGTCTACCATTTTAAAAGCAAATAAACCCTTGGACAATTCTGGATCCTTGCTGCAAACCACTGTTTGCTACAGATTGTCAGAGCTCACTACATTTCTGACTTCCACCCACTGCCTTTTTTAGTTATTGCATTCTGGCTCCTGAAACTTAATGCTTCACTGAAACTGTTCTCAGCAAGGTCACTAGTGACCTGTCTTGAAACCAAGTTTAATGGATCAGACACTTTCCAATCTTCAGTTGCTTAATTTTTTGGTGATATTTAACACTATACCTCTCTACATCTTCACTGAAGGACTAAAGATCCTTGACTAAACTGACAATACACACTTCTGACTTTTCCGGACATCTCTGGCTGCTTCTTTTTTTTGTTAATAAAATACTGTTTACTCTGCTCATTCTGAGATCATGATCTTTAAGATCTTGTCCTCAGTACTCTTATTATTATTTTTTACCTTTACATCATATTACTGGACAATTACATTCATTTCCATGGATTCAATTAGTATCATATAGTCTCCTCCTAAATCTTAGCTTTTGCTTCTGTTTAACTACTTTCCTAAGGCGCTCATTTATACAGCTAATTAAAAACGGTACTTGGACTTCCATCCATCTTTTAAAATTTATTTTAATTTTATTAGTGACTTAATATTGATTTACAAATTGTAAAATAACAGGAATATAATTCCACATGGTTCCCACCACCAGAGTTCTATATCCCCATCCCCTTCATTAGAAGCTATAGCAGTTCTCGCAAGGTTACAGATATGGGTTAACTAATATTTCTATAACTATTTGTTTATATTTGTTCCCCTTTTTTAAGATCACATTTTTCTTTTTTAAATTTTTCTAAAATTTATTTTTATACTACATAATTGCATGCCAACAGAGGTTTGAATCCCTACCACCAGAATCTTCACTCTCCCCACTGCAATCCACCACAGTTCTCCTAAGGTTGTAAACATGGGCCAATCATCATCTCTACAACTATCTGTCTAAATTTGTACATAGTTGTCTCCTTTTTCCTGATTCAATCCTTTCTTCCCCTCTAAGCCACTCATGACAACATAAATACCTCTATATGTTCTTCTCCTTTTCCTTCTGGGTGTTGATGGAGCCGGAATGAAGAGCCCTCTTATCTCTATCCTATTACTTCTCCCCCGCTGGGAGTATGGATCAAGGTTATTTTTGGGAAGCAGAAGATGGGGGTTCTGGCTTCTGTAACTGCTTCTCCACTGAACATGGGTATTGACAGGTCAATCCATAACCCCAGCCTGTTTCTATCTTTCCCTACTGAAGTCCCATTTTCTCTTCCTTCCTAAGTCACACATATACCTATTACTACATCCAAATATCCCTCCCTTTTTTCCTCCTCTCTCTCTAGGTTCTGATGAAGCTAGAATTCAGATTCATCTTCCCCCTATCATTTCTCTCCTACTGGGAGAATGGATCAAAATTCTTTTTGGGGTGTGGAAGGTGGGATTTCTGGCTTCTGTAATTGCTTCTCTGCTGGACATGGGCATTAGCAGGTCAGTCCATATCCCCAGACTGTTTCTATCTTTTCCTAGTGTGGTAGGGTTCAAATAAAACAATAAATAAATTTCCAGGATGCATTGGTGAGGTTGTCTGCCCACATATATTATATTATGTTATACAGGGAATTTAGGACTTCCATCCATACTTCAACTTACATGTCCCAAATCTATTGTTTTCTTTACCTCTCTTCGTCTTCCCTAACTCAGTATATGACATTAGCTGTAAGTCACCCACATTTGTCTACTTCCTCCACATTTATACCATGACCTGGACAGCCTTCTGGCTTGTCTCCAGGTTCCATTCTCTTAGCCAGAGGCCTAACATGCAAATTTCACCACCTCAGTCCTTGGCTTACATGAGTTACTGTGAGAGATGAGATTAGACTAGAATCCATGTTTCAATTTTAACACCATTCATTCACTGTTTGTGTATGCGTGTGGCATAGATAGGGGGTTAAGTATTCCATGTTTTCATTTTCTTGCTTAAAGGGATAAAAAGTTAAAAAAAAAATCCAGGAAAGTAGCATCTTATTTATGGTTGTTGATGAGAGTTCAAAAGGTGCATGTGATGCTTTAGAACAGAGTCTGCACATTTTTAGTGCTCAATATATTTGAACTGTTATTTTATTCATTTTAATTGCGAACGTGCTACTTTACAACATTACCCGTGTTTCAAGGCACAACTTCACACCCCATCAAAATCTGTGTTTGCACCTTTTACCCATCCTCCAAAATGCCAATCCCCTTCCTCCTCCACTGGTCATTAGAGCCCCCAGCCTTTTGGGTCCTACTACTATCTGCAATTATTTTAGGCCTCTGCAAATGAGGCAAATCAACCCACTTTGCACCTAAAATGGGACTAAGTGGAATAACTTTAATCAACTCCTTTAAGACAGGCTCCTTGGACCTAGAAGCCTTTTTTTTTTTTTTTTAATGTATTGAAGGATTAGTGGTTTACAGTTGACAGCAAGACACAATAGTTTGCACATGCATAACATTTCTCAGTTTTCCACACAATAATACAACTCCCACTAGGCCCTCCTCTGCCATAATGTTCCAGGACCTGAACCTCTCAACCTCCCAGGGACTTTTACTTTGGTGCAATACACCAACTCCAGTCCAAGTTCTGCCTAGTGTTTTTCAACTTCTGCCTGAGAGTGAGATCATCCCATATCCATCCTTCTGTTTCTTACTTATCTCGCTTCACATTGATTTCTTCAAGCTCCATCCAAGATGGGCTGAAGAAGGTGAATTCACCATTTTTAATAGCTAAGTAGTATTCTATTGTGTATATAGACCACAACTTGCTCAGCCACTCATCTGTTGTTGGACACCTGGGTTGCTTCCAGGCTTTGACTATTATAAATATAAACTATTATATCCTCCTAGAGCCTGACCTGCATCAGAGAATTCTCATCCGTCATTACAGAATAGGCATGAGGATGGAAATGGATGAGAAAACAACTTTCCACCCTTTCAACTACTTGTTCTTATTTTATTTCTGTGTTTCTAGGTTTTCTCTTAGAGAAATTGGTTTCTTTTTTTCCCCCCTGGAAACAAGCATTTTGGACTTAACACTCTCTTTTTTAATTGCTATGAACACAGGTGTATACATATCTTTCTGGATAAGTGTGTTTGGTTCCTTAGGATATATCCCCAGAAAAGGAATTGCAGGGTTATAGGGTAGGTCCACTTCTAGCCATCTGACAATTCTCCAACTGCTCTCCACAGGGGTTGGACCAGTTTACATTCCGAGACCTGGAAGGCTATTATCAAGTGCGCTCTGCTCAAGTTCAGGGGCAAACAGTCCTCCCGGAAGAAGCAGCAGTGGTGCAGTGGGATTCCCAGCCCCCAGGACCAGCCCCAGCCAGCCTGGCTCTGCAGGTTACTCTGGCGACAGCCCACTACCTCTCTGCCCTGCCCTTGCTCGGCTCACAGCCTGAAGTACCCAAAGCGAAGCCGGTACAACCGAACCGCAAACCACAGGACCCACCCAGCCACTATGCGTCCTTCCGCCTAGGCCAGGCCAGCTCAGGCCAGCTCTCGCTGCTGTGCCCACCCTGCCCTGGCAGTGCATGGGTGCGGGTCAGCGGCAGGCCAGGGGCCCCCTCCCTCCCAGAGCGCCCGCACTAACCTTGAAGGACATCCTGCACATGTCCACATCCGCCCTGTAGGACCGTCCCCTCCCCCCAGCGCACTCCCCAACTCCCAGGCCACGGTGCGCAGAGCCAGCTCCCCGCCCAGCGTGCTCGCGCCACCCGGCTCCGCAAACAGGCAGGCAAAGGAGGGTATGGGGAGGAGCAGGCAGGGGGAGGAGGCCTCGTCGGTGCTGTGTCCCCGCATCACACTCAGTGCACACCACCCTCTGCAGCCTTGGCTCTCACACTCGCAGTTCCGCATGCAAGCCTGGTGCACAACTCCAGACACACCAGCACACGGCACACACTCTGCATGCCCTTACTGCTCATCCGTCCCCACTAGCTCTAGCACACTCTCCAAAAATGGCACATCCGCGTCCTGTGCACACCCCTCGTTCCACACACATGCCAGTCACTCTCACACCCACGCCTACATTCACGCACATTCAAGCACATGCCAACATCCCCACAGTCTACACACACGGGTTCCCACACATATCCTCCTAGAGCCTGACCTGCATCAGAGAATTCTCATCCGTCATTACAGAATACTCTCCGTGTGTTACAAACTCCTTGAGAGGCTGCTTCTGTCACGTATTTCTCATCTTACAGAGAAATTCCTATCACCCGCCCAAGCTGGTTTCCGCCCAGGAAGATCTACCTGTGAACAAGCCCTGGCCCTCTCAACTTACATTGAAAATGGATTCCAGAAGAATTTAAAGATGGGTGCTGTCTTTGTTGATCTCACAGCAGCCTATGACACGGTCTGGCACCGTGGTCTCCTAGTCAAGATCTCAAGATGCCTGCCTCCATGGGTGGCCAACACTATATCGTTTCTTCTCCAAAACAGTAGATTCCGGTGCGTCTGGGTGACAAGTCTAACAGATGGAGACTTGTCTCAAGTGGCCTCCCCCAGGGCTCTGTTCTGGCTCCTATGCTATTTAATATTTACATCAATGACCTCCCAGAAACTTCTTCAAGGAAGTTCATCTACGCCGATGACATCTACTGTGCAACTCAGGCATCCAAGTTCGACATCCTCAAGGAAACACTCACGAAAGACATGTCTCTGATATCTGATTACTGTAAAAAATGGCAACTAATCCCTAGCACTGCAAAAAACGATATCATCTGTTTTCCATCTACACCATGCCTCGGCCTTGCGTGAGCTTAATGTGCAGCTTGACGATACGAGAATCCAGCATGAAGCCCAGCCAGTCTATCTTGGCGTTACTTTCGATCGCACTCTGTCATTTCATGAACATCTCATAAAAACTGCAGCAAAGGTGGGTGCGAGGAATAACATCATTGCAAGACTGGCCAGCTCCTCATGGGATGCGAGTGCTTCCACACTACGATCATCATCTCTGGCATTATGCTATCCCACTGCAGAATACTGTGCCCCAGTATGGTTCCGTAGCCCCCATGTCCACTTGGTCGATTCCAAATTATATTCCTCCATGAGGATAATTTCTGGAACCATCCTTTCCACCCCGGTTCCATGGCTGCCAGTTCTTAGCAACATCGCCCCGCCAGATATTCCTCAGGATGCGGCATCATCTAAGTTCATTTCCCATGTCTACGCTCGACCGGACCTGCCAATATACACGGATATCTTCGCCCACCCTGTCCAATGCTTGACGTCTCATCACCCAATCTGGTCCCCTATGCCTACACTGAACTTCTCTGTTCCAGTCTCTTGGAAACAGAGTTGGCAGTCAGCTGAGGTAAAGAACAAACACCTCATCACAGACCGTTGCAAGCGTCAACCCGGCTTTGACCTAGCACGTTATATTGGGCCCTCCTCAATCACTATCGAACAAGCCATGGCCAGTGCGCCGCTATGTTCCATCGCTGGGGAGCCAGAGACGACCCGAACTGCCCCTGCGGCTCCAGACAGACTATGACCCACATAGTCAACGACTGCCACATCTCCAGATTCAAAGGAGGTCTCGAAACTTTACATCAGGCTCAACCTGACGCTGCTGTCTGGCTACAGAAGAAGGGCAAACGCTAGAAGAAGAAGATTACAGAATAGGCATGAGGATGAAAATGGATGAGAAAACAACTTTCCACCCTTTCAACTACTTGTTCTTATTTTATTTCTGTGTTTCTAGGTTTTCTCTTAGAGAAATTGGTTTCTTTTTTTCCCCCTGGAAACAAGCATTTTGGACTTAACACTCTTTTTTAACTGCAGTGTAGTATTCCATTGAGTATATATCTCATAGCTTCTACTCCAGTCATCCATCAGTGGGCACTTAGGTTGTGCCCATAATTTGACTGTTGTGCCCATGATTTGTGACTCATGCTGTTATAAACGTAGGGTGCACATGTTCCTTTGCATTCATGCTTTCATGTTCTTTGGCTACATACCGAAGACTTGTTTTTCTGGATCACAAGGTATTCTCTTTTATTTTATTTTATTTTAAATATTATTTTTCAAAATTTTTATTTATAAAATGGAAATATTGACAAGACTATAGGATAAGAGGGGTACATTTCCACACAACTCTCACCACAGAGCTCCATATCCAATTCCCTCCCTTGGTAGATTCCCTATTCTTTATCCCTTTGGGAGTATGGACCCAGGGACATTATGGAATTAGAGAGTAACATGAAAGGAAAGGTCTGTGGATGAGACACTCTGAAGTTGCCAACCCACATTGTTATGTAAGATCAGTCACCAAGGATTTGTCCTCAGTAGTTTTGCTGAACAAATGAAGGAAAGGAAATAATCTTCTAAGTATAATGTCCATTCCACAGATGAAGAAACTAAAGTTCTGAGAAATGAAGTACTTTGCTAATGAGTGACGAGGCTAGACCTTTGATTAAGTCTCTCTGATTCCAAGGCCTTCTACTGCTATACTTGCAGCTCAGAGATGTTTTGGCTCTGGCTAGGCTGCTGGTAGGATCTTGTCGAGGTCATATGCAGGTGACATTCCATATGCTTTGCTAAGCATATCATTTCTAAACACCTCAACAGAAAACAAAATTATCATGCCCAGGGCCAGGCAAATCCTAAAGAGATCTATTCCCACCAGGTCTAACACACAAAACAAAATCCACCTGGCCCCATCCTCCAGGTTCAAATAATTTCTCACTTGGCTAAAGAGTATGCCCACACTTGTGAGTGGCCTTCCTCCCAGCCCTGTGACTTTCCTTTTTCTCTCTACTTCTGTCTGGCCTGATTCAGATCCTAACCTAGCTGGAGTCACTCCCAGTTGAAGTCCCCTTCTCATCATGCCCCTCTGGTCACCTCTGTCTTCTCTTTCCTGAACCTCTGTATTTTTTTTTTATAATTTATTTCTTTATTGGGGAATTAATGTTTTACATTCAACAGTAAATACAATAGTTTGTACATGCATAACATTCCCCAGATTCCCATTTAACAATACAACCCCCACTATGTCATTCATCATCTTTCATGGACCTGTATTCTCCCCAGCCACCCCAGAGTCTTTTACTTTGGTGCAATTCGCCAATTCCATTTCAGGTTCTACTTGTGTTTTCTTTTCTATTCTTGTTTTTCAACTTCGGCCTGAGAGTGAGATCATCCCATATTCATCCTTCTGTTTCTGACTTATTTCACTCAACATGATTTTTTCAAGGTCCATCCAAGATCGGCTGAAAACAGTGAAGTCACCATATTTTACAGCTGAGTAGTATTCCATTGTCTGAACCTCTGTCTTAATTCCACACTTGATTTCAAAGGATTTATTGTTGCTCTTGACTGATTATTCTTTATTTCTTTATTTATTAGATACAGAGAGATTGAGAGGGGAGGGGGAGATAGAGAGATAGAGAGACACCTACAGCCCTGCTTTACCACTTGTGAAGTTTTTCTCCTGCAGGTGGGGACCAGGGGCTTGAACCTGGGTCCTTGTGCATCATAATGTGTGCATTTAACCAAGTGTGCCATCTCCTGGCCCCTACTCTTGACTTATATTACTTTTGACTCTTTTAGTAGAGTTTAAATTCTCTGAAATCAGATCCTGTGCTCAGTATCTTTCTTCTATTCTTCAGGTTTTTTTTGTTTGTTTGTTTGTTTTGTTTTTGTTTGTTTTTCTTAAGACTGGTTATATGGTAGGTGATCACAGCTTAGTCACTGATTAAGGAGAAGATTCAAGGGAGTTGTATTCACTGTCTCTACCCTGTCAGAAAGCCCACCAGTACTCTTCACACACATCTGTGTTTATCTAAGGTGAGACCATTCATATTCATTATCACTTTCTGTTCACACAGGACAGACTGCAACATGTTCTGCACTGCCTTAGTTTAGTCTCCAACAGGACTTGCCGTAGGCAGAACTATGAAGTAGGTCATGCTGATTGAGGCCTCTTGCTCTTATAAATAAGTCTTTAAAAATGATCAAGACAAATATGAAATGGTTTTTATATGTGGAGTAAAGATAAGGAAGCACATAAACTTGAAGAAAAAAAAAGGAGTAGCCAAACTGTCTCTAAGACTTTGTGAAAACTATGATGGTTATTTGGTGACTGGGGTGGAATGGTAGGAACACAGGACTTTGGTGATGCATGTGAAGTGGAATTATCCCCTATAATCTTATAAACTACTGTTAAATCACTAATAAAACTATTTAAGGGGCCAGGTGGTGGTGCATCTGGTTAAGCGCACATACCACAGTGCACAAGGATGCAGGTTCAAGCTCCTGGTTCCCACCTGCAGGGGGAAAAATTCACGATGGTGAAGAAGGGCTTCAGGTATCTCTCTGTCTCTCTATCTCTCCCTATCTCTCCCTCCTCTCTCAATTTCTCTCTGTCTCTATCCAATAATTAATTTAAAACTATATTTAATTTAAAAACTGATCAATAAAGGAGCTGGGTGGTGGCATACTTAATAGAATACGCATGCTATAACATTCAGTGACTTAAGCTCAAGCCCCTGGTCCCCATCTGCAGGAGGGAAGTTTCACGTGTAATGAAGCAATGCTGCAGGTGTCTCTCTTTCCCTTTCTTTCTCTAGCTCCCCCTGTCCTCTAAGTTTATCTTTGTCTGTTCTAAATAAAAAACTAAAACATATATATTTAGTGTTTGCCTAGCAATGGTAAAGAAAACACCAGGAGATATTCAAGTGGAGCAGATGTGTCCCCTTTCTCCACTGTGTTATACTAGCCCACCTTTTCCTGATGACCAGGGTCAATCACTCCTGCCAAGATTGCAGTTTGTATTCTTACTTGATGCCTCTGGACACAAAGAACCATAAGTGCTTTGGCCACAGCCATATGGTAGAGCTCAACAGGACTAATATTGTGTGACCTGATGGAAGTGTTTTGGGAAGCAATACTCCTGAAGCCTTGAGCCGCAGAGACAGAAAATACAAGTGGGAATGTCCTTGAGGACAGTGGCTTACTTCTGCTCCCATCTTTTGGTCTGCAGACTAATGTATTGCTCCTATGTAGAAACAGTATGCCAGACATCTTCAATTTAAATAGTATATTGTGTCAAAGAGGATGGAACCTTCTGCTTATAGAATACCACTTTATTTACTTATGTATTTATTATTTACTTTTAGTAGAGATTAGAGAAGTTGAGAGGGAAGGGGAAGATAGAGAGGAAAGAGAGAGACACAGGAAACATTACCTCACTGCTTGTGATGCTTTAGGGAAAGGGATTCAGGTGGGGACATGGTTCTTGAACCAGAATCCTTGTGCTTTGTAATGTGCTCTCTACTGGATGGGCCTGGTCCCTGGAATATCATTTTAAACTTGATAGTCCAGCTATATTATGAATAGGTTGTTCCAATACAGAAATTAATGTCTGCTTTTAGTTATGTGACATGAGATATTACCAGTGGAAACCATAGTCATGAGTCCATAACTCTACTTCCTTTGTAGTAAAGTGGGTTCAAACTAGTACTATTGTGGATTCTGTGCTAGTGGAGCAAATAAGAGTTCTTTGTGGAAGTGCTACTGCAGGAGTGGTAAGCCCATATTCAATGTGTCTATTACAATCAAAACAAAATCGTAACCTTCTAGGATACAATGTCAAAGACAGTTAATTGTCACGAGATAAGGTGATATTCTAGGGCATGGGTAGGGAATGTCTAGCCCCACATGGCCCACAGAATTATTTGGTCTGATCCTGCCAAGGCAACTGAATTTCTACTTTTTAATTTCTTTTTTTATTGCCTCAAGGGTCATTGCTGGGGCTTGGTGCCAGCACTGAGTCCACCACTCCCTGTGGACGTTTTTTCCTTCTTCCTATTTTATTTGATAGGACAGAGAAATTGAGAGGGGAGGTATAGATAAAGAGAAAGGGGGGGCTGGGTGGTGGCATACTTGGTTGAGACTTCATCTTACAATGATCAAGGACCTGGGTTCAAGCTCCCAGTCTACACCTGCAGGGGGAAAGCTTTGCAAATGGTAATGCAGTGCTGCAGGTCTCTCTTTCTCCCTCTCTTTCTTCCTCTCTCTTTCCTCTCTCTTCTCTCTCTCTTTCTCTCTTTCTATCTCCCTTCCCCTCTCAATTTCTGGCTGTCTCTATCCAATAAATAAAGAAAGATTATTAAAAAAATTAAAGAAAGAGAGGGAGAAAGAAAGATACCTGCAGACCTGCTTCACCACCCATGAAGCTCTCTCACCCAGCCCCATAGGTGGGGATCTGGGGCTCAAACCCAAGTTCTTACATAGTGATATGTGTCACCAGCTGGGTGCACCACTGTCGGATCCCCTGGAACTTCATTTACTTATTTTTGACTTTTCTTTTTTTTTAATTTTATTAGTGATTTAATATTGATTTACAAAATTACATGTCAAAAAGGGCATAATTTCATACCATTCCCACCACCAGAGTTCTGAATCCCCAATCACTCCATAGCAAGCCACAGCAGTTCTCCTAAGGTTGTAGACATGGGCTAACTGTCATCTCTACAACTATCTGTCTACATTTGCACATGA
The DNA here is from genome assembly GCF_950295315.1 of Erinaceus europaeus. Classification (NCBI taxonomy): domain Eukaryota; kingdom Metazoa; phylum Chordata; class Mammalia; order Eulipotyphla; family Erinaceidae; genus Erinaceus; species Erinaceus europaeus. The sequence goes on from NC_080176.1 coordinate 37,162,399, forward strand.
TTGTCTCCTTTTTTTTCCAGGCCCCATCCTCTCCTTTTTTCCTCCTCTCTCTCTGGGTCCTGATGGAGCTGGAATTCAGAGCCCTCTTATCCTCTTCCTCCGATCACTTCTCCCCTACTGGGAGTATGGGTCATGATTGTTTTTGTGGTGCAGAAGGTAGGAGTTCTGGCTTTTGTTATTGCTACTCCGGTGGACATGGGTGCTGGCAGGTGAATCCACACCCCCAGTCTTTTGCTATTTTTCCCTAGTGGGGTAGGGCTCTGGAGAGGCGAAGTTCCAGTACACATTGATGAGGTCCATTGCCCAGTGAAGTCAGGGTGGAATCACGGTAGTATCTGCAACTTGGTGGCCAAAAGGCCTTTTTGCTGATTTAAGATTATTAGGTATACTTTGGCAAGTCTATAAATAAGCATATATAAATAGACTGCTTAATCCATATAATGTCTGAGTGGATGCACTCAGAAAAATTCTAAATAATAATTTAACAAGTCTGAACAAACATGGAAAATTGACAATTTCTGAAAGTAATTGGCAAATATAAATTAGGAGTCTTTGCAGTGTTCCTTTGTTTTCGCTCCACAATTCTAGAACTACATCATAGGGAAATCATGAGAAATGTGAAGCAATTTCAAGTTTAAGATAATCATTTTGGGTCAGGGAGCTGACTCTATTTGTTAGAACACCAACTTGAATGTCTGAAACCTACAAGTCATTGGTTCAATCCCTAGCATAATCTTATGCCAAAACTGAGCAGTGCTCTGGTCCTTTTTCTCCCCCTCATAATTTCTCTCATAATTAGTAAATAAATTAATTTTAAAAATAATAATTCTAGCCAGGCTGTAGCACAGCGGGTTAAGCGCAGGTGGCACGAAGCGCAAGGACCGGCGCAGGTATCCCAGTTCAAGCCCCCGGCTCCCCACCTGCAGGGGAGTCGCTTCACAAGCGGTGAAGCAGGTCTGCAGGTGTCTATCTTTCTCTCCCCCTCTCTGTCCTCCCCTCCTCTCTCCATTTCTCTTTGTCCTATCCAAAAATGATGACATCAATAACTACAACAATAAAACAAGGGCAACAAAAGAGAATAAATGTTTAAAATAATAATAATAATAATTGTAGTATTTTTAGTATGATGCCAGAGAGGGAATTCACTATTTCAGAAAAACACTCCATTGCTGAACCATATTTTCAATGTCTTAAGTATTTTTTTTTCCTGCTGTTGTTTAAAAAAATTTATTTGTGGTCTGGGAAGTGGCACAATAGATAAAGGGTTGGACTCTGAAGCATGTGGTCCTGAGTTCAGTCCTTGGCAGCACATGTACCAGAGTGATGTCTGATACTTTCTCTCTCCTCCTATGCCTCTCATAAATAAATAAATAAATAAATAAATATTTTTTAAAAATTCATTTTATGAGGCACTTGGGGGATGAAACTTAGATCCTCCAGCAAACTTGCTCTCCTTTTTTATTTTATTGACAATAATGATTGATTGACAAGACTGTAGGATAAGAAGGGTAGAATTCACACCACCAAATTTCCTCATCCCCACTCCTCCATTGGTAGCTTTCCTACTCTTTACCCCTCTTGGAGTAAGGACCAAAGATCATAATGGGGTGCAGAAGGTGGGAGGTCTGGCTTCTGTGATTTCCTCTCTGCTGGACACAGGTGTTGGCAGGTACATCCATATACTTTTTGCCTTACTCAGCACTTCTCTGACTAAGTGTTCTAAGAGCTGGGGAAGGAAACTTCATCACCTATTCAAACATTTAGATTTTTGCTTAAGCATTTGATTTTTACTTAGATGCCTTATTGTAGAGGCTTCTCAGCTTCCAACATTTGTTTAAAGATAGTCTGGGTAAAAATTGGAAAGTACCCTATCACTAATGTGACCTTTGGGAATAAAAGCATCTATTATGGAAGGTTCCAAAAGTGGCACACCCAGCTGGAGCGGCCTTTAGCATTCCACTGGGGCTTTAAAGCTTCCATGTGAGAAGTTTATTGTTTAAGTCCTGGGGACCCTGAATGCTGGCAGCAGTAAAGTCTTCCTCCCATCTTGCTACCAAGTTGTTAAGCCCACAGGAAGCAAAATTTAATAGACATGCATACATAGGCTAATTTAAAATTATTTGGAAAGTTGGCATGTGTTTTGCTTATTTCTTTTTTAAACTCAAACAACTTGAAAGGAGCCAAAAAAACAAAACAAACAAACAAACAGAAAAACCTGAATTCAGTCCATTGGGAAAATGGCCCAGAAGATTCACATGGAATTCTCTCACAGTCTGACAGGCAGTTCAAGAGTAGACTATAAGTTTAATTTTCCCTGTGGAGGAAACAGTCTTTTCCCTCAGCTGAAAGTACTGGATACAATTTTTTTAAGTTAACATTTGAATTTTGGGGACCTTGTATAGCATTTATTCAGTAATGTGTCAAAGTGTATCTTTACGGGGTGTAAATCTCCAGAATGACAGAAGCCATATTCTTCCAGTGAGATTTGCTGTAACTTAGTGGTATGATGACAGTGTAAGGTTACAGCAACTTCAATGAGAATCAACATGAGACCATGAACTACAAGGAGACAGAAATGCTGCTCTTCTCCTTTTCTTTTAGTTCCAATGCAAGCCCAGGTTTTAGTACACACTAAGTACTCACTGAAGAGTTCTGATAGAATGATTGAATTCTCACACATAATGTGAGGACCCACAAACCTCTAAGATATCGACTCAAGCTTCTCTCTAATGTGACTTGGAGTCTGTGTTTGCTTGGATCTTCTCTCATTCAAGAATCTAGTGCACATGGTTACTAGTTTGTAGTGTGTGTGCTTAACCAGGCGTGCCACTGTCTGGCCCCAATGGTTTCTAGTTTGTAGGAAGTTCACTGAGCAGACAATAGTAAAGAACCTCATCATCCGTTTGTATGAAAGCTACAGGACAACCATCATGGTTTCCATGAGCCTTCCCACACCACACAAAAAAGACCTCTAGTCACCTACATGGCATAGGATGGTGCTTGACAGGACTGAGTTATTGCTAAGAGACAGTGGCTCAGTGTGAGTGTGTGTTATAATTAACTGATACTCTGTGCATGTCAGTTATGCATAGTGTGTGCTGGGGAGGTGGTCATCTAGGATTTTGAAGTTAGACAGTTGTCTTATGCTTGAAAAGTTCAAACAAAGTATAGGCCACCGTTCTTCATAAGTCATTACTGACTTTAATGCCTTTTTATGTGGGGTTAGGATTGTACTGTCTCCTGTAAGTTGAAAGAGGGCAAACAAAAAGTAGAAGGGATTGAGAAAGAAATCTAAGTGGTTAAAATGCAAAGATGAATGTCAGCGGAAGCTCTCAGAGGAGCTGGCATCTCACATGGTTTCTAGACAAAGTGGTTCCTCTAACATCTGCTTTCAATCTAGCACCAGTGTTATGGCACCACAGTGATGTTCCAGTCCCAGAATGGGGTTAGTACCCTGGGTGGTTCTACAAGCAAATCCATCCGAACTGTTACTCAGAAGATTGCCTTGAGGGCCAGTCCATGCTGGCTCATTTCTGGTAATAATAAGGTTCTTGGGGCCCCCAGAGGAGTGTGAAAGGATCCAGGGAGTTCTCTGCACAGAATGGAGAAGCCTGGAATCTACTACGGTGCCTGAGTCCTGCAGGTAGACAATGGGGTTAGGCAGTGCAGACCAGCTGATCAGAGCAGGGAAAGTTTCCTTAGGACTCCTGACAGGCCCTCTTAGATATTGGAGCTCAGATTAGCTAAGAAGTGGGTATCAGGTGTTACATCTAGTAAAGGAGATGATCAACAGGGAGAAGCATAAACAAAAGGGCAGATTCTCTCAGATTCTGAAAAATGAGGGTCTTCACCAGGCTCCTGGACAGAAAGATAGGTATAACGGTCAAGGGCGGTTTCTAGATACAACTGGGTATAAAAAATTAGCTAGTCAAACTAGAAGCATTTTCTGTACTATACATTGTCTTAGGTGTTTTTTCCCTTTTTTATTGGGGGGGATTAATGGTTTACAATAAATACAGTTGTTGGTACATGTATAACATTTTTTCAGTTTTCTGTGTCTTTCTTTTTCTTTGTAAGGAGTATAATTTTTCACTGCTCCTGTTATCAAAATTCTGTGTCCCCATCCCCACCCCCTTAGATAACCACTATAGTTCTCCCATAGTCTTAGATATGGATTGACTTTTTTTTCATAGTCATGTGCTCAAGTCTCTATATTCCACATATGAGTGAAGCTGTGGGATGCATTGGATCGACCTTCTCGTGGTGCATCCCGTGAGTACCCATTTATTGGGGAAACTGACGATCCTTCCTAGCCGACTGAATCCACATGGATCCCAGTCACTTTCAAAGCCAGCAACAAGCAGACATCAGGCTCAACCTGACGCTGTTGACTGGCTACGGAAGAAGGGCAAACACTAGAAGAAGAAGAAGTGAAGCTGTCCTTTACCTCTTCCTTACTTTACTAGGCATAATCTTCTCCAGTTCCATCCATTTTAGCCCAAAGGACATAATATCATCTTTTTTTTTTTTTTTGGTGAGCAACACTCCATTGATATATGCTCCATAATTTTTTATCCATTATGGAGAATAGTATGGAGAATCCTTAAACATATAAAAATAGAAATACCTTATGATCCAGCAATTCTACTCCAAGGTATTTACCCAAAAGACATAACACTGACTCAAAGGCATACATGCACCACTATGTTCACAGAAACATTATTCACAATAGCCAAAAATTAGAAAAAACAAAACAAAAACCCCAGAATTCTCTTCAACAGATGACTGGCTAAAAATGTTAAACTTTGGGAGTCGGGCTGTAGCGCAGCGGGTTAAGCGCAGGTGGCGCAAAGCACAAGGACTGGCATAAGGATCCCGGTTCGAACCCCGGCTCCCCACCTGCAGGGGAGTCGCTTCACAGGCGGTGAAGCAGGTCTGCAGGTGTCTATCTTTCTCTCCTCCTCTCTGTCTTCCCCTCCTCTCTCCATTTCTCTCTGTCCTATCCAACAACGACAACAACAACAATAACTACAACAATAAAACAACAAGGGCAACAAAAGGGAATAAATAAATAAAATAAATATAAAAAAGTTAAACTTTTTATAATTATGACTCATTTAAATATTCAAAAACTTATGACATGTGTAAAAATAGATAAAGGAACTGCCTTTTCTTTTCTTTTCCTTTACTTTCCTTTTCTTCCCCTTTTCCCCCAGAGTATTACTCAGCTCTGGCTTATGGAAGTGTTGGGGGATGGAACCTGGGACTTTGGTGCCTCAAACACGAAAATTTTTTACATAATTCTTGTGCTATCTTTCTTCACCTGAGAACTGAAATTTAAAAGGTTAAATGCCTTGCCTACAGTCAGAAATTCACAGAGGCTAGTAGATAGGAGAGCTGAAACTTAGACCCATGTCTGTAACTCTGCAGTTTGTGGGCTTCTCAACAACTGTACTACCCTGAGTAGTGGGAACTTGGTCAGGGCAGCAGGACAAGGAGAAGGGCAAACTCTGCTGAACACTAACTTGGGTGTTCAGCTCTGCATGAGACATTTTGAACATTTTGAACTGTCCTTTCCCCCCTGGGACTTGGTGTCTGTACTATTCTACCACTCCTGACAGATTCTTTTCAGACAGAGGACTACAGAGAGAGGAGAGCACTCCTTCTCTGTTTGTGAGACTTTCTCTTTGCATGGTGCTCTTATGTGGTGGCCAGAGGCTTACACCCAGGTCCTTGTACATGGTAAAGTGTGTGCTCTACCAGGTAAACTACATCCCAACCCCCTCATGATGTCACTTAGCCATCACTGTGTACTTTTCCTATTTTTTTTCTTTTCAGATGAGGGATCTGATGCATGTAGAGACTAATTAACTTGATTTGAGTCACACAAGAAGCAGGCAACAACCCAAGTAATAGGACTGGGGCACATGTCAGGGCAGAGCTAGCAGAGAATGTTCGAAGGCTGGTGTGCCATGGGGAAGAAGAAAGCTGAGAATTAAGAAGGTAACATCTGCCATATGTTCTAGCCTCCTTTGTTTGAAACCTGACTTATTAAAGAGCCTCTAGGATAGAGAACAAGTAAAAAGATACACAACGCCAAGGAATATGACTTCCTATTTTAAGTGTAAGAAGTGACTTTCACCTGATATAACCCCATGATGCATTTGCTCTTCTCAGCAGATGAGTCATGGATTTGATCCTTACACTGGGTTCAACACATTACACCCAGTTCTCTGCTCAAAGGCAGCTAAATCAATAAGTACTATTATGGAGAAAGTGAAAGCTATTTTTAACTTTAGCATATGTGTCATTTCTTTTGAGTTCTCTAAGACTGGATATAATTATTCACACCAAGAGAATTAGGCCAGTTACTTCACGTCTTTTTTTTTAAATGGTACAAAACTCTGATGTTTTTAAGTATTCATTTTATGTACAGTTGAATGGTCAAGATTAGCTTAAGGTTTGAGCATCATAGGATTTGAAACTATCCATCAGAAGGAGGATGGAGAGAGAGAAAGAGAGAGAGGGGGGGGAGGGAGAGAGAAACAGTATGTCATCATTCATGAAGCTTTCTCCTTGCAGGTGGGGACTGGGAGCTTGAACTTGGATCCTTTGCACTGTAATGTCCACACTAACAAAGATACCACCACAGCCCCTCCCCAATAAAGAATGTTTAAGTACTCACTGTAGATTTCACACTTTCTTAGTCCTGAGGCTCATTAGATCAGTGCTTCTTTAACTATTTATGAAGAGAGACCATTGTCAAAATTCTAACCTATTGCTGACAAGTATTTTGTAATGAACAATAAAAATGGGTTATGAGAAAATGAGCACATAGTTGGATGTCATAATAATAGCAAATTGCTAAAAAAATAAAGTCAATCACTATTTCTGTACTTTTCCTTCTCTTTAAATAGAAGTTACAGTAATCTGCTTTATTTTCAACTATTTATTCATTTATTGGATAAAGACAGAGAGAAACAGAGAAGGCAGAGATAGGGAAGGAGAGAGAGAGAGAGACACCTACACCACTTCTTCACCACTCATGAAGCCTTTCTCTTTTAGATGGGGAGTGGGGGTTTGAACCCTGGTCCTTTTGCATGATGATATGTGCACTCAACTATTTGTGCCACTGCCCAGTTCCTATTTCTGTACTTTTCATGATAACATCAGTTCATGGACTAATAATGGCCCTCAGAACACACTTTTCTTTTTATTGATTTAATAATGATCAACAAGACCATAGTTTTTTTATATTTATTTATTCATTTCCTTTTGTTTTCCTTGTTATTTTATTGTTGTAGTTATTATTGTCATTGTTATTGATTTCGTTGTTGTTGGATAGGACAGAGAGAAATGGAGAGAGGAGGGGAAGACAGAAAGGGGGAGAGAAAGACATCTGCAGACTTGCTTCACCGCCTGTGAAGCGACTCCCCTGCAGGTGGGGAGGTGGGGGCTCGAACCAGGATCCTTCCACCAGTCCTTGTGCTTTGCGTCACATGCACTTGACCTGCTGTGCTACCGCCCAACTCCCAGCTTTCTTATTCTTTAACTCTCTGGGAGCATGGACCCAGGATAATTGTGGGGTGCAGAAGGGGGAAGGTCTGGCTTCTGAATTGCTTCTTTTCTGGACATGGACATTGACAGGTCAATCCATACCCCCAGCCTTTATTTGTCTTTCCCTAGTGGGGCAGGGCTCTGGAGACATGAGGTTCCAGGACACATTGATGAAGTCATCTGCCTGGGGAAGTCAGGCTGGCATCATGGTGGCATCTGCTACTTCGTGGCTGAAAAAGCATTAAGATATAAAACAGAACAACTTGTTTAATGGTCAGGAACCTAAAGGCAAGAGTAGAGCAGATGAGATTTGGGGTCTCCATTTTGGAAAAAGCTAACAAGTGTATTTTAGTTATAGTCTAAGGGGCCTATGTCTTTACTAATTTTTGCCTGAGTCCGATAGCTAACATGCAGGTGAGCTAAAGTTATTGTGTGGGGAGATGCGGTCAGAGTTGGAAATAGGACTAGAAAGCTGGATCAGGGAAAAGAATAACTACTAAATAAGGAAAAAGTATATAAATACTATTAACTGCAAACCTTATCAGTCTTCTGGGGCTCATATTTACCACAGGAGCCTGTGTTACTTCTATATTCCTGTAGGTCTGAGCTCACATTCTGTGGCCATAGCTAAGAATATTCTAGGCTGCACTCATTTCTGGAGTGGCAGAGTATTCTGACCCAGCCTCCCTTTAGTGGGCAATCCCTACCTGTTGTTAAAATTTTCGGAGGCTCTGGCCGGGCTGGCTTGCTTCACGGGCGGGTAACAGAGACGCGGAGACAACGGCTGGGCAGGGAAGCTGTATTTCTTTATTCAAGAACAACGATTCATAAACTAAGACAAACTAATCACCAAACAGAACTCTGCTGTCTCTTTGCGGCGGCGCAAGCACTCTTTCTTTTACTCTCAAACTCAGGAACCCTCTCCCTTACTCTGGAACTCAGGAACTCTGGACTCAGGAACCCTCTCTCGGGGTTCCTTGGGGCGGGGCCAAGCAGGCCCGCGAAATTAACAGGACTGATCCAATTCTCTTGGTGGGGGAGGGCTAGAACAAACCAATGTAAAGCATATGACAATTCCCCCTTTTCTTTTTAACTAAATGGCTACAGTATCAAGGGTGTGGGGTGAACAGAAACCTATATCGTACAGGCATTTTTAAAAAAAGAAACTGGCACAAACTAAACTTTATCAGCTTAAAAAAAACATTTCTTGCCTCTGGGGGGCGTACTTTCTTCGACAGGCATTTGCATGGGGGCGGGGAACGGCCTAGAGTCCCATAGGCAGCTGGCTGCAACTTACTTACTATGAAACAAAACTTATTAGCATATCTACTGCACGATCCAACGTTTCTAATAGAGAAGGAATTTGAGACTTTTACATATCAACAACGTCTTTTAACCTTTTGTTACACCCATTCAAGATGGAGACACACCCTAGGTGTGGGCCGGAGAGGAAACCTCAGGCATGAGAATAATTAGCATAGCCATTGTGCGATCTACCATTTCTAATAGAGAAGGTAGTGGAGACTTTTACATATCAACAAGTCTATTTAACCTTTTGTTTAGCCTAACTTAGTTAAAATATATTGATTGTTAACTAATTTTTACCTCAGACTTTAAATGTAAGTTAATTTTATCTTTATAAGAATTACGTTGAAAACCTTTTTCATTTAACTTTGACTAGTAAGAATTTAGCCTTAAAGCTACTGTTTACCAAACTTTAAACATACACATAAACATGGTCATTAATACACAAGGAGAGAAACCTTTGTTACGAAGACATGTCATTTTAAACACGAATTTAAATCTGTACTGTCTTAGTTGTTGGGGGGGGGGATTCACCATCCGGAGGTGGCTTCCCGTGTAGCTCCACTTCTAGGAATTGCAGGTTGCGATCTCTGCACAAATCTCTGCGTACTCCAGCTTGTCTGCCTTCAGACCGGACCGGCGGCTGGAGATCTCGTGTGCCCAGTTTCGGCAGGGAGCCCGGGGGTCCGGGAGGCCTGGGATGGTTCCAGAATTTATAGAAAGAGGGCAGGCAGGCCAGTTTTGCAGAAGGCGTGGGCATAGGTGCCCAGGGGTGGCGGCCATGATAGGCCGCCACGGCCCTGCCCCATAGCCCTACCATGTCTGCTGCCCTGTTTGCAGTGGCTGAGCAGCGTGGAGGGATCACACGTCCAGTGCCCTGCGCCATGCGGTGGAGAGCCGGCTACTGTGGGCTGGCCTCGGGCTCTTGCGTGTTGGTCTTGGGCTCTTGCGTGTTGGCTTCGGGCTCCAGGGGCTCTTGTGTGCTGGCGTCGGGCTCTTGGGGCTCTTGTGTGCTGGCATCGGCCTCCTGCGGGCTGCGGGGTTGCGGGGCTGCAGGCGCGGTGCGCGGGGTTGTCTGGGCGCAGCCGGCTGGCTGGCTGTTTAACCAGGTGGAAACGGCAGCTCCATGCCTCGCCTCCCGCCCGCTGGCTCTTCCCGCTGGCTGTTCTGAGTTCGCCCGAGCGAGTGGAAACCACAGAGTGGTCCAGAGATAAATGTTCCAGAAACAGCAAAACAGTCTCGTGAAGAAAGAGCAGAGGCCTTTGGAGATCTCTTCACAAGCAGAAGAGAAGGCCATCCTGCATAGGTAGCCAAATTGTCTTTACTTATCTGAGAGATGCGCAGGTCAGGTCCACGTGGGCGCCATTTGTTGTTAAAATTTTCGGAGGCTCTGGCCGGGCTGGCTTGCTTCACGGGCGGGTAACAGAGATGCGGAGACAACGGCTGGGCAGGGAAGCTGTATTTCTTTATTCAGGAACAACGATTCATAAACTAAGACAAACTAATCACCAAACAGAACTCTGCTGTCTCTTTGCGGCGGCGCAAGCACTCTTTCTTTTACTCTCGAACTCAGGAACCCTCTCCCTTACTCTGGAACTCAGGAACTCTGGACTCAGGAACCCTCTCTCGGGGTTCCTTGGGGCGCGGCCAAGTAGGCCTGCGAAATTAACAGGACTGATCCAATTCTCTTGGCGGGGGAGGGCTAGAACAAACCAATGTAAAGCATATGACACCTACCATTGTTGACCCACATTGAAGGCAAGGTCCTGTAGAGGCCCACAAGAGGGTCCACTATGTTGTTCCTCATGGAGATGACTAGTGACAGTGGAGACAAGGATCTGTTAGAGGTCTAGGCCCATCATGCACAGAACACATTTTGAATAGAGTTTATTTAAAGAAGACAGGATCCTTCTGAAACCATCTCAACAACTGAAAATTTGATGCAACTGAAATTTGATGCTTTTTATTTAATTATAAAATTACTTTTGACTATCATGTTAGCATACTTCCTAGTGCTTGATAAAATTATTACAGAAAAGTGTTTGAGTCAAAGTAAATCATACTTATCCTGAGAGATAAAGGGAAAATGTTTCTTTCAAAAATGAGTACATCAAAGGTTCATAAAATCAAAGGAGGAGGGCAGGGGTAGATAGCATAATAGTTATGCAAAGAGACTCTCACGATTGAGGCATCAAAGTCCGAAGTTCAATCCCCTGAACCACCACAAACCAGAGCTGCTGAGTGCTCTGGCAAAAACAAAACAAACAAAAAAACAACTCAAGACATGAACCTGGGACTTTGGAGCCTCAGGCATAAGAGTATCTTTGCATAACCATTGTTGTTTTCGATGGGCTGGCTTCAGGGGCGGGTAACAGACGAAGGAACTCATGGCTGGGTTGTACGCAGTATCTCTTTATTCATGCAGGACGCAGCGCAATCTATGCCAAGCTAAGCTAAACTAACACAACTACCAACTAACTAAAACGAACAATGTTGTCCTTACATATTTTCCAAGTAGGGTGTAAATAGGATGTGATGTAGAGAGGGTGGAGAGAAAAGTGACTGGTGAAAATCAGGGTGTGACAAGGAGAGGGGGCGGAGCAGGCAAGAATTCTATCACTGAACCACTAATGCCCTGGAGGGAGTGTGGTGCTTTATGTAAATGTAAAAGTGATTTATGTAAATAGACCGCTTTGAATGGGATCAAACCATGTAAATAGACCGCTTTGAATGGGATCAAACCAATCCCTATACAGGCATACCGGTGCTTGGTTAAGCAGAAGCCAAGGGGAGCTGGCATACTACCCAACAAACCATTATGCTATTTACCCCTTCCCAAGTCCCGGGTTCAATCCCCTGCACCATAAACCAGAGCTGAACAGTGTGCTGGTAAAAATAAAATAAATTAAAAATTAAAAAAAATTGTTGGTCATCATTTCTCCTTTGGCTAATTCTGCTTCTAAAGACCCCTTCTGTTTCTATCTGTGTTGGTCATCATGCCAGGTCCCCTTGCATTGCTTGATGCTGTGGTCTATTTACATAATCACTGTTTTGCCTGAGACCCCTCCCCCCTGCCTGCAGGGCGTTGGTTTAATCCACACTGTTTAGATGGAAGCTTGCCACCTTCCTGCACTTTATTTTTGCTCCACCCCCTCTCCTAGCCATTTCCTTTTCCCCACTTGCCACTTCTGGTTAAAGATATATATAAAGGCGTTGTATCTGATCAATAGAGAGAAGTTGCTTTGCATTCCTGCTCAGCCAAGTGTTCCAGAGTCTCTCTCTCTCTCTGGCAGTGCTAGCCCGGCATATCTCTCCTGCATATCCTTGACAGAGCCACAGCACACCTCAATGCATGTCAACAGCGCCAACTCTGAGGCATCTCCAGCAACAGCCCTCTTAAGAATAGGCAGGTTTCTTGTTTGGCCTGAAACACCTGCAATCCTGGACAGAGCAATCCAGGTGGCTGATGTCTTGTCAAATGAGACAATGCTCTGATTCTCTGTTGTGTCCGCTTCATGGATTTGATTGTGGAAAACCTCTTCATGAGGAAGAAGGTAGCCCATGGCGGATGGGTAGCCAAGTGGCATATACTTATCTGGGGGATGGGTGGGTTAGGTCCCACGTTGGTGCACCAATATGCAGATGAAACAGCACATGCGCTTAATCCACTGCACTACAGCCCGACTCTCAAGAGACCAAGGCTATTCTTGAAAAAGAGAATCACAAATTATCAAAAATATACTTTTAGAGAAAAATGACTTACTAGCGAGCCACATAAGAGACCTCTGACAATCTGGATTCCACACAGATGCAGAATGAAGGAATCTGGTTTTTTTTTAAATTTATTTTTTATTTAAGAAAGGATAAATTAACAAAACCATAGGATAGGAGGGGTACAACTCCACACAATTCCCACCACCCAATCTCCATATCCCATCCCCTCCCCTGATAGCTTTCCCATTCTTTATCCCCCTGGAAGCATGGACGCAGGATCGTTGTGGGTTGCTGAAGGTGGAAGGTCTGGCTTCTGTAATTGCTTCCCCGCTGAACATGGATGTTTACTGGTTGGTCCATACTCCCAGTCTGCCTCTGTCTTTCCCTAGTAGGGTGGGTCTCTGGGGAAGTGGAGCTCTACGACACATTGGTGGGGTCTTCAGTCCAGGGAAGCCTGGCCAGCATCCTGATAGCATCTGGAACCTGGTGACTGAAAATAGAGTTAACATACAAAGCCAAACAAATTGTTGAACAATCATGGACGCAAAGGTTGGAATAGTGGAGAGGAAGTGTTGGGGGGTACTCACTGCAAACTCTAGTGTACTTCTGCTTTCAGGTATATATTTTGCACTAGTTTATGGATACGTGTGAACATATGCTCTATCTCACAGAACCTGGTGTATATCTAGGTTTTGGGACTTTGTTAGAAAGTGATCCACATGGGATAGAATTAGAGAATACTGTGAAAGGAAAGGTCTCACTCGGGCAATGAAGCTGAAGGGTTGTCATTCCACACCTGAATTCTCTGGACACAGTATGAGCTGAAGCATGTTGAGGTGGCAATCGTTGCGTTGATTAGGTTGCTATCAGCTGATGCAATATTATTTGATATGGATTGGGAGAGGCATGTGGGTAAGTGGGCCCTATCCTAAGGTTCCAGGACTGGGGGAAATACAGGCTCTATAGTGGAGATGTTAGGTTCCTGCTGTCTTAGGGTTCAAAAAGACAATGGATAGTTAATGTTATCACATTATTTGGTAATTGGATTAACTTTGAAAAGTCCTTTTGTTCGGGTTTGCTGTATAGTACCCAGTATCTTGTAAATAGCTGTGCCACTGGTTGCCTCTGATCTACTTGGTCTAGGCTTTTGAGAGAGTCTGCATATCAAATACACAGCCTATATATTAAAAAGACTCAGTCTGTGTTTTAAAAACTTCGAGACATACAATTAATTTTCCCCCTCATATTAATTAACTAGTGATTTATATGACTACACTTTACTAGGAGTGTACATAAACATTATTCCCACCACCAAAAGATGGTGTCCCATCCCACCCTGATCACCCCCACCCCCCACCGGCCCAGGAAGCCGCATGTCCACCCTCCCCCTCACCACAGGGTTTTTACTTTGGTGCCCTACTTACAATTTAGTCTGATCCTGCTTTTAGTTTCCCTTTCAGATCTTTCTCAACTTCTGTTAATGAGTGGGATCATCCCATACTCATCTTTATCTTTCTGACTTAGCTCACTTAACATAATTCCTTCTAGCTCTGTCCAAGATGGGTCAGAGAAAGTGGGTTCATTGTTCTTGATAGTTGTGTAGTGTTCCATTGTGTATATATACCACAGCTTTCTCAGCCACTCATCTGTTGTTGGGCACCTGGGCTGCTTCCAGGTTTTAGCTATTATGAATTGTGCTGCTATGACCATAGGAGTACACATCTCTTTTTAGTTAGGTGTTATGGAGTCCTTGCAGTATATCCCCAGGAGAGGAATTACTGGATCATATTTCCATATGATCCATGGAAGGTCCATGTTTAGCCTTGTGAGAGTTCTCCAGACTGCTCGCCACAGAGGCTGGACCAATTTACATTCCCAACAGCACCAGCAGTACAGAAGGGTTCCTCTGTCCCCACATCCTCTCCAGCATTTGTTGCTGCTGTCCTTTTTGATGTATGTCATTCTCACAGGAGTGAGGTGGTATCTCAATGTTGTCTTAATTTGCATATTTCTGACAATCAGTGACCTGGAGCAGTTTTCATATGTTTGTTAGCCTTTTGGATCTCCTCTGGAGGGAATGTTTTGTTCATATCCTCTGCCCATTTTTGGATGGGGTCATTTGCTTTTTTGGTGCTAAGTTTGCTGAGCATTTTATATATTTTGGTGATTAGTTTCTTGTCTGATGTATGGCATGTGAAGATCTTCTCCCATTCTGTGAGGGGTCTCTCTGTTTGTTTAATAGTTTCTTTGGATATGCAGAAGCTTTTCAATTTGATGTAGTACCATTGGTTTGTTTCTGCTTTAGTCTTTCTTGCAATGGGGTTTATTTCATCAAAGATGTCCTTCAGGTGTAGGTGGAAAAGTGTTTTACCAATGATTTCCTCTAAGTATTTGATTGTTTCTGGTCTAACATCCAGGTCTTTGATCCATTCGGAACTGATTTTTGTTTCTGGCATGATAAAGTGGTTCAATTTCATTCTTCTGCATGTTTCAACCCAGTTTTCGCAGCACCATTTATTGAAGAGAGCCTCCTTCTTCCATTTAATACTCTGGGCCCCTAGGTGTGGGGATTTATTTCTGGGCTTTCAGTTCTGTTCCACTGGTCTGTGTGCATATTTTTGTTCCAGTACCATGCTGTTTTGATGATGATGGCTTTATAATATAGTTTGAGATCTGGGAGTGTGATGCCTCCATTTCTGTTTCTTTTCCTCAAGATGGTTTTGGCAATTCTAGGTATTTTTTGATTCCAGATAAGTGTTGGATTTTGTCAAAGGCTTTCTCTGCATCTATTGAGATAATCATGTGGTTTTTGGTTTTTCTTTTATTGATGGGGTGAATGACATTGATGGAATTGTGGATGTTGAACCAGCCTTGCATTCCTGAGATGAATCCCACTTGGTTGTGATGAAAAATGTTTTTGATATGCTGCTGTATCCGGTTGGCCAAGATCTTGTTTAATATTCTGGCATCTATGTTCATCAGAGATATTGGATGTAGTTTTCCTTTTTTGTTGTGTCCCTATCTGCTTTTGGTATCAGGGTGATGTTGGCTTCATAGAAGGCTTATGGGAGTATTCCTGTTTCTTCAATCTTATGGAAAAGCTTAAGAAGTATGGGTACTAACTGTTTCCTGAAAGTTTTGTAGAATTCGTTTCTGAAGCCATCTCGTCCAGGACATTTGTTGTTGGGGAGATTCTTAATAACGGTTTCAATTTCTTTGTCTGTGATTGGTGCATTTAGGTTTTGTAGTTCTTCTTGGTTCAGTTTTGGAAGGGCATATGCTTCTAGAAATTGTTCCATTTCTTCCAGATTCTCTAGCTTGGTGGTGGATAGTTCTTCATAGAAGTTTTGCATGATTTTCTCGGTTTCTGTAGTGTCAGTTGTGATATCTCCTCCATCGTTTACAATTCTATTAATTTGAGTCTTCTCTCTTTTTTGTTTGGTGAGTCTGGCTAGGGGTTTGTCAATTTTGTTTAATCTTTCAAAGAACCAACATTTGGCTTCATTGATCTTTTGTATGGTTCTCTTATTTTTGATGTTGTTTATTTCTGCTCTAATTTTAGTGATTTCTGTCCTTCTTGTTGCTTTAGGGTTCCTTTGTTCCTCTTCCTCGAAGTCCTTGAGGTGTGCAGTAAGATCCTTCATTTGAGCTTTTTCTTGTTTAATATGTGATTGTATGGCTATAAGTTTCCCTCTCAATACTGTGTTAGCTGTGTCCCAAATATTTTGATAGGTTGTGTCTTCATTTCATTTTCATTTGTTTCCAGGAACATTTGAATTTCCTTCTTGAGTGACTCTCCGACCCAGTGGTTCTTAAGGAGTATGTTGTTTAGTTTCCAAATTCTGTGACTTTTAATAATTTTCTGTTTGTTGTTAAATGTTAGTTTTACTCCACTGTGGTCTGAGAAGATACTTGGGATGATTTCAATGCTCTTGAATTTATTGATGCTGTCTTTGTGGCCTAACATGTGGTCTTTCCTTGTGTTATGTGGATTTGAAAAGAATGTGTATTCCAGTTTTTTGGTGTGAAGGACTCTGAAAATGTCCAAGAGGTCTAGTCTGTCAATCTCTTCATTTAATTCTCTTGAATCTTTGTTGATTCTCTGCTTTCAACAAATTTGTCTAAGTGTGAGAGTGGGGTGTTAAAGTCTCCCACTATTATTGTATTACTATTGATGTATTTTTGAAGTTCTTTCAGTAGGTGCTTGATGTATTTAGATGGTCCCTCATTGGGTGCATAGATGTTAGTAATTGTTAAGTCTTCTTGGCTGATTGATTCTCTAATAATTATGTAATATCCTTGCCTATCTTTGATTACTTTATTTAATTTAAAAACTATTGTGTCAGAGATGAGATTGGCTGTTCCTGCCTTTTTTTTGTGGTCCGTTAGCCTGTATGATAGTTTTCCATCCTTTCACTTTAAGTCTGTGTTTATCTTGTTGTGTCAGATTGGATTCTTGTAAGCAGCATATGGTTGGGCTATTTTTTCTGAATCACCCCCCCCACTCTGTGCCTTTTGATGGGTGAGTTTAAGCCATTAACATTTATTGATATTATGGATTTAATGTATTGTAGTGCCATTGTTCAACAAATTTTTATTTGCTCTGATATACTGCAAGTATTAGAGTGGTGTTCTTGTTTATAAGGGGTCTTTTAGAACCTCTTTCAGGGCCGGTTTGGTGATGGTTGTCTCCTTTAACTGTTGTTTGTCTGAGAAGGTTTTGATCCCTCCATCTAGTTTGAATGAAAGTCTAGCAGGATATATTATCCTTGGTTGAAACCCTTTTTCATTCAGGGCTCGATAGATATCTTGCCATTCTCTTCTGGCTTTTAGAGTTTGAGTGGAGAAGTCTGCTGATAGTTTTATGGGTTTTCCCCTGTATGTGACTTTTTGTTTCTCTCTTGCAGCTTTTAGGATCCTTTCTTTATCCTTATTTCTTCTCATTGTGACTATGATGTGTCTTGGTGTCTTCAGGTCTGGGTTGATTCTGTTTGGGACTCTCGTGGCCTCTTTCTGTTATTCAGGTCTGGGAAGTTTTCTTCTATAATTTCCTCTAGAATTTTTCCTTCCCCTTCCTCTCTTTCTTCCTCTGGCAGGCCAATTATATGAATCTTACTTCTTTTGAGATCATCCCATATGTCTCTGTTGTTGTTTTCAGTGTCTCTCAATCTCTTTTTGAGCTCTTTCACTTCTTTCTTAGTTCTCTCTAATTCATCCTCTGTCTGACTAGTTCTGTTTTCTGCTTCTGTTAGTCTGCTTTCCCTTCCCTCAGCTTCTTTCCTCAGTTCAGCTATTCCAGCTTTCAGTTCCCTAATTGCCTCAAGATAATCAGTATTTTCCTTGGAGGTCCCAACTGTTGTTTCCCTAATACTGCCATTCCTTTCCTCCAATGTTGTTTTCATTTCCTTGATTAATAAGTTTATTATTGTTTGCATACTTTTCTTATGTATGGTTACTTCTGGCTGATTTGTAGTTTCTTCTGGGCTCTAGTCTTCATTCACTGTAATAGCAGTTTTATTTGTTCTTGATCTACCCATTTTTTTGATTTATGTGTTTCTTATTTTTATGTTCTGTTGTTCCTCAGTTGTTGTGTTTTGAGTACAAGCAGCACTGTACTAAATACCTTTATGACAAATACAATCACCAACCTCAGGAATTACAATAGCAACTGAAGCAAGGATTGAAGCAGTTTAATCACTATCAGTTAGCCAAACAATGTCTCCATGAAAAAATAGCAACCAAGTCCAAGTGAAGAAGAAAGAGAAAGGAAAGAAGGGATAGCAAGAATAGACAATTATGCAAATCTACTATCCACTGTATATTCTAGAGGTAACAAGAGGAGAGAGGGCAGTAGAGCAGAAATACACACATAGTCTACCCTGAGTCAGATTTCTTCCCCCAAATAATTCACAAATGAATATCAGTGAATTCAGAAAGACAAAGAAGGAAGGAAGAAATGGAAGACAAGATAAAAAAATGAGAAGAGAGAGAAAAGAAAAAAGATAAGAAAAAGAGCTGTAATAAAAGAGCAGTGAAAGGAAAGTTTTTAATTGATTAATTTATTTTTTATTTTATTTTATTTTTTAATTAGTTAGGAGGAGGGAGAAGGGGAGAGTCTATAGAGGAGGTAGGAGTAGTGAAACAAGTTCCTCTCACAATGGATAAGATGCTAGGTCCCCTAGCAATGAAAGATACCCTAAGAGTTCATTCTGGTCAGCCTAAAGGAGGGGGGGAAACAGATACACCTTTATGTAATATTAATAATAAAATAGAGCAGGGTAAGACAACCTGTCCCAGGTTGTCTCAAGCCTCCTGAGCAGAGGCAGGTGATTGTTAAGAAAGTAAAAAAAAAAAAAAAAAAACCCTCAGGACTAGATAAGAATAGCCGGAATAGACAGTTATGCAGATCTACTATCCACTGTATATTCTAGGGGTAACTAGAGGATAAAGGGAAGTAGAGCAGAGATACATACCGAGAGAGTCCACTCTGAGTCAGATTTCTTCCCCAAAATAATTCCCAAGTGTGTATCAGTGAATTCAGAAAGCCGAAGGAGGAAGGAAGAAAGGATGACAAGAATGAGAAAAAGAAGAAAAAGAGAGAGAAAAGAAAAATATAAGAAAAAGAACAGTAATAAAATAGCAGTGAAAGTTTATTTATTTATTATTTAATTAGCTAGGTGGGGGCGGAATATTGAGTAGGGGAGGTAGGAAGAGTGCAACCAGTTACTTAGCAGTGGATAGGACACCGAGTCCCCTAGCGATGGAAAATACACTAAGAGTTAATTCTGGTCAACCTGAAGGAGGGGGGAAAGGGATACGTGTTTAGTATTGATAATAAAATAGAACAGAGTAAAAAAACCTGTCATGTTTTCAGCTTGGATGGCTCCAGATTGCTTCTGGCCCCCTGAACAGAGGCAGCTGATTGTTGAGAAAATAAAGCAAAAAAAAAAAAAAACAAAAAAAAAACAGAACAAAATAAAACAACAAAAAATCCTCTGGTGGTCTTTCCCTGTCTGAATAAGGCTCTGCTTACTGGAATATTTGTAGCTGGAATTGGCCACTTAGAAAGAAAGAAGGCCAGGGGTTTCATAAAGGAATAGAATTAGAATGCATGACACCCCCTGGTGGGACAGGAATCTTGGTAATGAAAGAAGCTCAGCAGGGGAGCCTGCTAGGAGCAGATCTCTGGCCCCCAGGGACAGGTTATGGTGGGGAGGGGTCCAGGGGTGCACTTCGGGAATTATAATTAAAAATTCTTTTTTCTTTTTACTCTATTTTATAACTCAAATTAAGTTATAATCACCTCCTTGGTGTCACCCCTAGGGCCCTTTATTGACTGTCCTGCTGAAGCCAAAATTCCTATCATTTCCAGTAGATTGTCGGAACTCAAACCACTAGCAGCTTCTCATTCTTTTGGAATCTCCACTGTTTTCTTTTTTTTTTTTTTTTTTTGCCTCCAGGGTTATTGCTGGGGCTTGGTGCCTGCGCCACGAATCCACTGCTCCTGTAGGCCATTTTCCCCCATTTTTTGCCCTGGTTGTTGGGTTTGTTTTGGGTATTGTTATTGTTGTCATAGCTGTTGTTTTTGAATAGGACAGAGAGAAATGGAGATTGGAGGGGAAGATAGAGAGGAGGAGAGAAAGACTGACCTGTTTCACCTCCTGTGAAGTAACTCCCCTGCAGGTGGAGAGCTAGGGACTCGAACCAGGACCCTTTTCTGGCCTTTACGCTAGGAATCTGTTTTTATATAGCAGTCTTAGAGTCTTTTCTGACACTATTTTTTTAAAAAAATTATTTATAAAAAGGGAACACTGACAAAAAGCATAGAATGGGTACAACTCAACACAGTTCCCACCACCAGAACTCTATCTCCCATCCCCTCCCCTGATAGCTTCCCTATTCTTTATCCCTCTGGGAATATGGACCCAGGATCATTATGGGGTGCAGAAGGTGGAAGGTTTGGCTTCTCTAATTGCTTCTCTGCTGAACATGGGCACTGACAAGTCTATCCATAATCCTAGTCTGTCTCTCTCTTCCCCTACTGAGGCTGGGCTCTGAGGAGCTGAGGCTCCAGGACACATTGGTGGGGTCATCTGCACAGGAAAATCAGGTTGGCATCATGATAACATCTGGAACCTGGTGGTTGAAAAGAGAATTAACATATAAAGCCAAACACATTGTTGACTAATCATGACCTAAAGGCTGGAATATTACAGATGAAGATTTGGGGTCTCTGTTTTGGAAAAAGCTAGTAGGCCTGTTTTAGTTATATCCCAAAGGGCCCATGACTGTACTATTTTTTTTCCTGAGCTTGACATCTAATCTTCAGGTAGACCCAAGTTATTGTCTGGGGAGATGATGTCATGGCTGGAAAAAGGACCAGAAACGTGGATCTGGGAAGAGAGTAGCTCCCAGATATAGAAAAGGTGTATAAATATTGTTGACTGTAAACCCTGTCGCTTTGATCTGATCTGGGACCCATATTCAGCTTAGGAGCCTATGTAACCTCTGCATCCCTGTAGATCTGAGCTCACATTCTGTGTTCAAGAGTAGGAACTTTCCAAGATGCCCCAATTTCAGCACCCATCTTCCTCATGTGGAAGAATATGTTGTCCAACTTCCTTTCGGAGGATAAAACATTCTGGCACTATTTTTAAGGCTGTGGTAGAAAGCAGATTCACAAGAACCTTTTTTTTTTTTTTTTTTTTTTTTACTTGGAATGAAGCTACCAGCATTTTGACAAGAACAAAGAAAACAAAAAACAGAGCACCAAATTCATGAGATCAAATTTTTCTTCTCCACAGATACACTGGAGTAAAAGTTAGAAAAGAAAGTGATGAACTCCATTTCTATAAATATTAACTATGAAGGAAAAAATTTCAAAATGCAAAAATCGAATTTCAAAATCTTCATTTCTTAGAAATATCTAGAGTAAAAACATCCTCATCCTCATCTGCAAGAGTATTCTGCATTTCACTTCTCACCCAGTTAAGAATTTAGCTGCACTTAGTTGGCAACACTTAACCTGTCAACACGGATAGATAAGAAGAGGTAATTTTCTGAGTGTGGTGGTTTTGTATTGTATAATACATCAGCCACAAAACCAGTGACTTAAAGCTGTACTTATTCACTTGATGATTCAACAGCCTGTGCTGGAGTCAGCTGGGCAGTTCGTTGGTCTCACCTGGGGTTTCCCACGAAGCACCTTTCTTCAGATGGTTTGAATAGGGATAGAGTTACCAACATGGCATTCCTCACATGCTTGCAGGATCTTGCATTGTCCAGGCTCTCTTTGCACCCAATTTCTTTACCCAAAAGGGTAGCTGGACTTCCTTACAAGATGGAATCTGGGTTCTAAGAGAGACTTTATCCAATCTTTGCTTGGAATGCACTTGCTAAGGTCTCATTTTCCAAAGAAAAATGGCCAAAGTAAATTTCTGTGGGAAGGAAGAACACAAGGCAAGAATTCTGAGAGGCATTGATCATGGAGTGGGGGAATCAATGTTCATGTATAATTTGCATTATATAAATGGAAATTCTGTTTTCCCGAATGAGGTGGAATTAAATTACATGGAGAACCTAGCTGTCCTAGGGCCTTTTAAGATGGCACCAGGATTTTGGGATGCTCTCAATGACTGAGTCTAAAAAAAAAAAAAAACCTGATTAGACCAACCAAACCAATAGATCAATTCAAAATTTTTTATTGTACCTATTAAGTCATTATTAATGTGAAAAATGACATGGAGGACATTCATCTTGCATTCAATGTAGCTGCAATAAGATTGAATAATACGTTGAATAAAAATAATATCAGGCAGAGTGTAAAATTAAACACAACTAAGTGCTAAATTTTCTATATTACAATAATTGTAATAAGGCATTTCAAACTTTTAGTCATGCCTTGTTTTGATGTCTTTCAACATATTGTAAGAGTATCTTTCAAGATGGTGTATGAGTTGGAATAAGCCAAGTTTGAACACATAGATTAAACTGCAACAGCTGTCTGGCTCTATTGGTGGAAGATACTGGCTTCATACTATATCCAGTAAAAAAAAAAAGAGGAAATTTAATGTTACACTAAGCAACAAATTCTTGAAAAGATAGCACACAACACAGAGTGCAAAGCAAAGCTGTACAAAGTCAGTCAGGAGAAGGAATAGCACCAAAGTAGAAGAGACAGGTTTTCCTTTGCCCTTTCTCACTCTTCTGAAGATATATATACAGGAATAAAAAATAAATAAGTGTGTAACACCTTTGTACAGTAGTCCATAAATCGACCCTGATCTGTCTTTGTGTTCCATCCCTTCACTTCCCTGCTCTGTATCTTGGTCTCCAGCTTTATCAAATAATGTTCCATGCTTCTATGTGTCTCCATAACTTTGAACATGACCATTTAATCTGCCAGAAATCCCCTTCTCTGTCTTTGTAGCCAGCATCACTCCAATTCAACCTTCAGAGTTTACCTTGAGCATCACCTTATTTGGCAAACCATCCCTAGTCTGAATCAGCATTCTCCCTTAGTCAGTGTGCTGGCAAAGCATATTAGTCATGCCTCTATTCTAGAGTAGATATATATACCAATTTATTATCCTGTGAATTTTTTCCTGTTAGATACTGGGTTTAATTCATTTTTTTATCCTCAGAGTCTTGTGAAATGTCTGGAACACAAGTAAGTGCCAGAAAAAGTATGTGTTTTTTTTTTCTTTCTGATACTCAGTTTCTGAGAAAACTTCTTGCTCCAAATGGCATCACCATCTCTACTATTCAGCACAACTATTCAGCTGGTATCTCTCCCCAGTGCTGTTGAATGCAGCCTGGTGGCCAGACTGTTAATTACTAAAAACAGAGAAAACCAGGCAGATTCTAGTAAGCTGACTTGCACGATAATTGCTTTCTTTAAGGCCAAAGGCTCAGGTTTGGGAAAGTTTAATCAATTATCTTTCCATAAAAGTCTGATTTCCCTCCAAGTTCAAGTCATCCAGGATGAACTACAACCAACTGTTGTAGAGAAATCTTTGTGATTATTCAGACCTCATTGTTGTAGGCGTTGTTAAACAGTATATAAATGTGATTACATTTTAGCAATGCTTTCTCCTAATAGAACTTTCTACAATGATGAAAATGTTCTCTAATCGTTGTTCAATATGACAGGTAACTGTTAACCACAGTGACTGTTGAATGCTTGAAGTGTAATCAGTCTGACTGAGGAGATTAATTAAAAATTTTAGATTTGGATAGCTTCATGTGGATATCAGATATTCTAATTAACAATTCAGGTCTAGAAAAAAAATCTCTCTATAATGGTCTTTTTGGTCAATATCACACAACCCTATCACCTAGGGCCCTAGTGAGGGAATCCTTGGATTCCCACACAAATACAATGGACCTAGCCCTCTAATGGACCCCTTGTTCCACCATCAGTGGCCACTTTCACCAGGAACATCATCATAAGCCCTCTTACTGCCCTCCCCAGGACCTTGCCTTCACCATAAAGCAGCAATGGTAAGGACTGTCCCAGTCTTCAAAGGGTCATTCAGCCCTGTCACTTGAGGAAGATCAGTCCTGAAATGAGTGCAGCCAGCAGTGCTCCCGGCTGTAACCATGGACTGTGAACTCAAACCAACAGGAACTCAGAGCCTCTTGTGCTAAGCATAAATATATATGTGGGCCCTGTATCAGATGGATGAAGTAAAGTTAATTTTATTCATAGATTTTTTTTTTTAAAGAATAGGAGCTACTCTCTGCCCTAGTCCAACTTTCTAGCCCCTTTCTCTACTCTGACACCATCTTCTTAGACAATATTTTTGTTCAACTCCATGTTAGCTATCAAACTTGAGCAAAACTACAATAGTCATGGGCTCCTAAGACCATGCCTAGAACTGACTTCCTATCTTCTTTCCACCCTAAGATACATTTTCTCATCTGCTCTACCCCTATGTTTTGTTTCCTGTTTATTAATTATTTTGTCCTGCTTTGTATCTTGCAACCTTTCAGCCTCCTTGTTGCAGATGCTATTATGATTCCATGCTGACTTCCCTGGGCAGATGACTTCACCAGTGTGACTTGGAACCTCACCTCTCCAGAGCCCTGCCCCACTAGAGAAAGATAGAAACAAGCTAGGATTCTGAGTTGACCTGCCAACGCCCACGTCCAGCAGAGAAGCAGTTACAGAAGACAGACCTCCCACCTTCTACATCCCAAAATCAATTTTGGTTTTTGTTATTATTATTGTTGTAGTTATTTTTGTTGCTATTGATGTTGTTGTTATCATTGTTGGATAGGACAGAGAGAAATGGAGAGAGGAGAGGAAGACAGAGGGGCGGGGAGAAAGATAGACACCTACAGGCCTGCGTCACCGCCAGTGAAGTGACCCACCTGCAGGTGGGGAGCCAGGGGCTTGAACTGGGATCCTTAGTTGGTCCTTGTGCTTCGTGCCACGTGTGCTTAACCTGCTGCACTACCGCTTGACTCCCCCCAAACCAATTTTGATTCATACTCCTAGTTGGTGAGAACTGATGGGGGAAAATGACCAGAGGTGTCTGAAGTCCAGCTCCATCAGGAACTAGACAGAGAGGAGGAACAAGGGAGGGGCGTTGAGATGTAACTTGAAAAGAAAGAAATGGGACCAAGAAAAAAAAAAAGAGGACAAATAGATAGATGGTTGTAGAAATAATAGTAGATCTATATCTGCAACCTTGGGAGAACTGCTGTAGCCTATAACAGAGGGACTGGGGATCCAGAACTCTGGAGGTGGGACCAGTGCAGAGTTGTAACCCTGTTATTTTGTAATTTTGTAAATTAGTAGTAAATCATAATAAAAAAGGAAAAAGAAAAAAATTCTCTGGACACTTATCCTGTTTTCAGTCCTTGGCTATAGTGAATAATGTAGCTGTGAATATATAGGTACATATGTCCCTTGGGATAAGTGTGCTTCCTTTAGGTAAATAGCTAAGAATGATATTCCTGGATCATGAGGTAGATTGTATCTGTTTAAGGGCTCTCCATACAGTCTTTCAGAGGGGCTGCCTAAATATCCCACATATGATTGGTTAATAAAGTTATGTACTATAAACTCCAGTATATACTACTCTGTGCTTTTTTTAAAAAAAAAATTGTGATATTATGTTCTTCAGGGCAAAGTGGGTAGAATTGGAAGTGATTATACTTAGTGAAATTAGTAAAAGAGTGAAAGACAAAGACAGGATGGTTTCACCCATATGTAGAATCTAGAGAGCTGGGAAATATGACTCTGGTGGGGTGGCAGGGATCTGGGGAGGAAATGGAAATAAAGAAACAACCTCTAAAATTTTGTGAGCACTATGGTGGTTGCCACTGGGAGGGTGAAATCACAGAATTATGGTGGTGGGTGTGATTTAGAACTGTACCCTGTAGCCACACAATCTTGTAATCTACTATTAATCACAAAATAAATGAATTTAACAAAATCTCTCATAGTAGTGTGGAGTGTAGATGGGGTGTGGACATTATTGGAAGGATTTAGAAAGCTTTGTAATAATTCAAGCAAGAAATATGCAGCTTGAAATTCAGGCTGGTGCCATAGGAATGCAACTTGAGATCTACTTGGATAATGACATGGACAAAATTTGGTGTCTTATTTGACATGAGAGAACATCCCTGCAGAAGAGAACACATATACTCAGTATATAGGAACAAACAGAAAACTTATGAGGATGGAAACAAATCCAGAATATGTGGCAAAGTAGATTTTGGACAGACATGGCAGAGGCACTAGGACCTTGAGCTGGCAGGTATTTCAGGCCTTCTAGTCATATGCAGTCTTGATTGTAAGGAAGAGAGAATAGTGACAGAGAGGGTAACAGGGAAGTTGCCCATGACATGACTGAAGGTAGTGTAAACATAGATAGAGATAGAAGTCTCTTTGAATGACCACTAGATTATCTCTGCGCCACCCTGCTTTGTCTCTTGGTCAGTAGTGATTAAGCTAAGAAGCCTACTTATAGTTTAAAATCCCTCAGGCTCCCATTTCCTACAGTGAAGAAAAAGAACAAAAGAGGCTTTTGAAGCCATTGTGCTCCAACTCAGGCACTAAAATAATATTGAAGCAACTGTCAATTTCCACAACTGTGAATCCTTTAATTACCTTACAATGACACAAGTCAATCCAGGCAAGAGTGATCAGTAATTTGAAAAGTACTGAGAGAGGGACCTCATAACATACTATATAGAAAGGTTAAACCAACAAGAAGAAATATTGGAGAAATGAACCAGGACAAGAGTACAGCTAAAAGCCCCCCAAAGGGTGAAGCACAAAATAATGAGGGCAACATCCAAACACTAGTTAAGGAAATAATCACAGGAGTGAGTAAAGAGTTTCAAAGAACTGTCATCAGAAATGCAGAAACAACAAATGAAACTCTAGGAGAAAACACTAATTATCTCAAGGTTATTAGAGAGCTGAAAGATGAAATAGCTCAGCTAAAAACACAACTAGCTGAACAAGCTAAAACAGTATCAGAACAGAGTAAGAAAATAGATGAACTCCAGAAAACAGGAAAGGGGGAGAGAGAATAGGATCAATGAGGCTGAAGATAGAATTAGCAGATTGAGGTTGAATTAGAGACAACTAAAAAAGAAGTAAGAGGTTTCGAAAAGAGATTAAGAGATACTGAAAACAACAACAGAGACCTATGGGATGACTTCAAAAGAAATAATATACACATTATTGGCTTGCCAGAGGAAGAAAGAGAGGTAGATGAAGAAAGCATTCTTCACGATATAATAGCTGAGAACTTCTCTAGTCTAGACAACATCAAAGACATAAAGGTTCAAGAAGCACAGAGGGACCTAAACAGAATTAACCCAGACTTAAAGACACCAAGACACATCATATTTAGAATGGAAAGGAATAAGGATGAAGAAAGGATCCTGAAGGAAAATCCATAAGATTAGCAGCAGATTTTTCCACATAAACACTACAGGCTGGAAGAGAAAGGCAAGATATCTATCGAGTGCTCAATGAGAATGAATTTCAACCAAGACTACTGTATCCTGATAGACTGTCATTCAGACTAGATGGAGGCATAAAAACCTTCTCAGACAAGCGATAGTTGAAAGAATCAATTATCACCAAGCCTTCCCTGAAAGAAGTTTTGAAAGGTCTCCTATAAACTGTCAGACCACCACAAATATGCCATATATGAGAACACTCTAAAAATCTACAAGAATGATGTTAAGATAACTTCAGTCTTTTATTTCAATAAATGTGAATGGCCTGAATTCACCTATTAAAAGGCACTGAGTAGGAAGATGGATCAGAAAACACAACCCAACAATATGCTGTCTGATGCAAACCCACCCAACTCAACAAGACAAACACAGACTCAAAATGAAAGGATGGAAAACTATCATACAGTCCAATGACCCACAAAAAAGGACAGGAACAGCTATTTTCATACCTGACATGATAGACTTTAAAATAAATAAAATTTAAAAAGATAGGGATGGACATCACTTAATGCTCAGGGGAAGAGTCAATCAAGAGGATATAACAGTTATTAATATCTATGCACCCAATGAGAAGCCATGTAAATACATCAAACATCTACTGAAAGACCTACAGAAATATATTAACAGCAACACAGTCATAGTAGGGGACTTCAACACCCCACTCTCTCAACTCTATAGATTTTCCAGGCAGAAAATCAATAGACATGAGGGAGCTCAATGAGGAGATAGAAAAACTAGAACTATTGGACATTTTCAGAGCCATTCACCCCACAACACTGGAATACATATTCTACTTGAGTCCATATTGGTCATTCTCAGGGATAGACCATATGTTAGGCACAAAGACAGCATAAGCCAATTCAAGAGCATTGAAATCATCCCAAGCGTCTTCTCAGACCACAGTGGAATTAAACTAACACTTAACAATCAACAAAAGATTAGCAATAGTCCCAAAATGTGTAAGCTCAACAGTACACTACTTAACAAGAGGAAGTAAAGGAAGAAATCAGAATGTTTGGAGAGTTCAATGAAAATGAAGACACAAGCTATCAAAATATTTGGGACACAGCTAAGGCAATACTGAGAGGGAAGTTCATAGCCATACAAGCCCACATTAGGAAACAAGAAAAAGCACAATTAAACAATCTGATTGTACATCTTAAAGCCCTAGAAGAAGAAGAACAAAGGAATGCTAACGCAACCATAAGGACAGAAATCACTAAAGTTAGGGCAGAAATAAATAACATTGAAAATAAGAAAACTATACAAAACATCAATGAAAGTAAATGTTGGTTCTATGAAGGAGTGAACAAAATCAACAAACCTTTAGCCAGATTCACAAAACAAAAAAGGGAGAAGACCCAAATAAATCTGATTGCAAATGAAAGAGGAGATATCACAACAGATGCCGCAGAAATTCAGCATAACATTTGAGACTTCTATGAACAACTATATACCACCAAGCTAGAAAACCTGAAAGAAATGGATGAGTTCCTAGATACCTACATAGTTCCAAAATTAAATAAAGAGGAACTAGATAACATGAACAGGCCCATCATAGCTAATGAAATTGAAACAGTTATCAAAAGCATTCCCAAGAATAAAATTCCTGGACCAGATAGTATTGCCATGAATTCTACAAAACCTTCAAAGAAGAACTAATACCTGTACTTTAAAATGTCTTCCAGAAGATTGATGACACTGGAATACTCCCTGCCAGCTTCTATGAAGCCAACATCACTCTGATATCAAAAGCAGACAGGAACACACCAAAAAAGAAAACTACAGACCAATATCTCTGATGAACATAGATGCTAAAATACTGAACAAAATTCTAGCCAACCGAATACAGCAGTATATTAAAAAGATTGTTCTTCATGACCAAGTGGGGTTTATCCCAGGCATGCAAGGTTGGTTTAATATATGTAAATCAATCAACATGATAAACCACATCAACAAAAGCAAGACCAAAAACAACATGGTCATATCAATAGAGGCAGAGAAAGCCTTTGACAAAATACAACATCCCTTTATGATCAAAACACTACAAAAATGGGAATAAATGGAAAATTCCTCAAGATAGTGGAGTGAGTCTATATATAGTAAACTTACAGCCAACATCATACTTAATGGTGAAAAACTGGAAGCGTTTCCCCTCAGATCAGGTACTAGACAGGGCTGCCCACTATCACCATTACTATTCAGTGTAGTGTTGGAAGTTCTTGCTATAGCAATCAGGCAGGAGTAAGGAATTAAAGGGATATAGATTGGAAGAGAAGAAGTCAAACTCTCCCTATTTGCAGATGACACGATAGTATACACAGAAAAATCTACAAAATTAACATTCAAAAGTCAGTGGCATTCCTCTATGCAAACACTAAACTAGAAGAAATTGAAATCCAGAAATCAATTCCTTTTACTATAGCAATAAAAACAATAACATATCAAGGAATAAACCTAATCAAAGAAGTGTAAGATTTGTATACTGAAAATTATGAGACACTACTCAAGGAAATTGAAAAAGACACAAAGAAGTGGAGAGATATTCCATGTTCATGGGTTTGTAGAATTAACATCATCAAAATGAATATACTACCCAGAGCCACCTACAAACTTAATGCTATCCCCATCAAGATCCCAACCACATTTTTTAGGAGAATAGAACAAATGCTACAAATGTTTATCCGGAACCAGAAAAGCCCTAAAATTACCAAAAACAATTTTGAGAAAAAGAACAGAACTGGAGGCATCACACTCCCAGATCTCAAATTGTATTCTAAGGCCATTGCCATCAAAACTGCTTGGTACTGGATTATAAACAGACACATTGGCCAGTTGAATATAATTGAGAACCCAGAAGTAAGCCCCCACACCTATGGACATCTAATCTTTGATAAAAGTGCCCAGATTATTAAATGGGGAAATCAGAGTCTCTTCAACAAATGGTGCTGGAATAAATGGGTTGAAACATGCAGAAGAATGAAACTGAACCACTATCTTTCACCAAACACAAAAGCAAATTCCAAGTGGATCAAAGACTTGGATGTTAGACCACAAACTATCAGATCCTTAGAGGAAAATATTGGCAGAACTCTTTTCCACATAAAATTTGAAGATATCTTCAATGAAATGAATCCAATTACAAAGCAGACTAAGGCAAGAATAAGCCTATGGGACAACATCAAATTAAGAAGCTTCTGCACAGCAAAAGAAACCATTACCCAAACAAAGAGACCCCTCTCAGAATGGGAGAAGATCTTTACATGTCACACATCAGACAAGAGTTTAATAACCAAAACATATAAAGAGCTTCCAAACTCAACAACAAGAAAACAAATCACCCCATCCAACAATGGAGAGAGGGCATGGACAGAATATTCACCACAGAAGAGATCCAAAAGGTCGAGAAACACATGAAAAAATGCTCCAAGTCTTTGATTGTCAGAGAAATGTAAATAAAGACAACAGTGAAATAACCACTTCACTCCTGTGAGTATGTCTTACATCAGAAACGGTAACAGCAGCAAATGCTGGAGAGGCTGTGGGGTCAAAGGAACCCTCCTACACTGCTGGGAATGTCAATTGGTCCAACCTCTGTGGAGAACAACCTGGAGAACTCTCAAAGGCTAGAAATGGACCTACCCTATGATCCTGCAATTTCTCTCCTGGGGATATATCCTAAGGAACCCAACACACCCATCCAAAAAGATCTGTGTACATATATGTTCTTGGCAGCACAATTTGTAATAGCCAAAACCTGGAAGCGACCCAGGTGTCCAACAACAGATGAGTGGCTGAACAAGTTGTGGTTTATATACACAATGGAATACTACTCAGCTATTAAAAACAGTGACTTCATCGTTTTCAGCCCATCTTTGATGGACCTTGAAAAACTGTTAAGTGAAATAAGTCAGAAACAGGAGGATGAATATGGGATGATCTCACTCTCAGGCAGAAGTTAAACACAAGATCAGAAGAGAAAACACAAGTAGAACCTGAACTGGAATTGGCATATTGCACCAAAGTAAAAGACTCTGGGGTGGGTGGATGGGGAGAATACAGATCCAAGAATGTTGACAGAGGACCTAGGGTGGTGTATTGTTATATGGAAAACTGGGGCATGTTATGCATGTACAAACTATTGTAATTACTGTTGAATGTAAAACATTAATTCCCCAATAAAGAAATAAAGAAAAAAAAAGGAGAAAACACAAGTAGAACTGGAATTGGCGTATTGCAACAAAGGAAAAAGATTCTGGGGTGGGGGTAGGGGAGGATACAGGTCCAAAAATTATGACAGAGGACCTAGTGGGGGTTTTATTGTTATATGGAAAACTGGAAAATGTTATGCATATACAAAATACTGTGCTTACTGTCGAATATAAAACATTAATTCTCCAATAAATAAAATAAAATAAAAATAAAACAATAAACCTTTCTGGTTGTGAGATAAGAAAAGAAGTTTTGTCAAGATTTATGGTCCACACACAAGTTTAGTTTTAGAGAACTGGCAGATAGTTAATTTGGCAGAGTGCACATGTCACCGCGCTCAAGGACTTGAGTTCAAGCCCTGGTCCACCACATGGGATAGTCTGCAGAGTGAAATGTCATGAATGGTGGGTCAGTACTGTATTGTCTCTTCTGCTCTCTCTCTGTCTCTCACCATCTATCTAGAGGAAAGAATAAAATACCCACCAGGAGTGGTGGAGTCATGCAGCCTCCAAGTCCCAGTGATAGTCCAGATGTCCAAGAATTGAAATTTAGGATCTTCACTGAATTTTTTTTTCTTAGAAATAGCTTAGTTTATTCTTTTCCTTTTTTACTGATTTAATAATGATCTTCAAATCTGTTGGATAAGAGGGGTAAAATTCCACACAATTCAGACCACCAGAACTCCTCATCTGATTTTCTTCCTTGGAAGTTTTTCTACTCTTTATCCCTCTTTATCATTATGGGGTGCAAAAGGTGGAAGGTTTGACTTCTGTAATTGTTTCTCCACTGGACATGGGCTTTAACAGGTTGACCCATATTTCTATCTTGTTTCTATCTTTCCCTAGTGGGGCAGGGCTCTTGAAAAGTGAGGTTTCTGGACACAATGGTGAGGTCATCTGCCTAGGGAAGTCAGGTTGGTTTCATGGTAGCATCTGGAACCTGGTGCCTGAAAAGCTTTAAAATATAAAGCAGGACAAATTGTTTAATAATCAGGAAGCTAAAGGTAAGAATAGAACAGATGAGATTTGGGGTCTCCATTTTGGAAAAAGCTAGGAAGCCTATTTTAGGTATATTCTAAGGGGCCCATGACTTCACTAATTTTTGCATGAGTCTGACAGCTAACATGCAGGTGGGCTAAAGGTATTTTCTGGGGAGATGGTGTCAGAGTTGGAAATAGGACTAGAAAGCTGAATCAGGGAAGAGAGTAGCTCCCAAATATGGAAAAAGTATATAGATACCCTTAACTGTAAACCCCATCGATTTAATCTGGGGCCCATATTCAGCACAGGAGCCTGTGTAACCTCTTTATCCCTGTAGGTCTGAGCTAACATTCCCTGCTCATAGCTAAGGACGTTCTAGGTTGCACTCATTTCAGGACCAGTCTTCCTGGAGTGGCAGAGCATGTTGACCCAGCCTGCCTTCAGAGAGTGGGGCAGCTCTACTGGATACTCTGGAATACTTCATTTTAAAGGTCTTCTTTCTGGCTCTTCTGTGTCCCGACCTGGAGGAGGGCGGGCATGCAGACTGGGAGGCTGATGCTGGCCACTGCAGTTTGCACCATGTGGCTTAACCAGGTGTGCCACCGCTCTACTCTGGGGTGTTCGGATGAATAACGATCTGTATTGCTTTGCCACCAAAAAAAAAAAAAAAAAGGTCTTCTGTCTGCTTTGATGCATGTCAGTAATAAGGATGCTATCAGTTGTACTAGTTGAGATAATTAGCAGTTCATCCCCCCAAATCTTGGTTACTTAAGTCATTGAGAGTGTATTTCTTACGTACAAAACTGTCTAATAGGTATCTGCAGTGTATATGGGAGAATTCTGTCTTCTTGCATCTTGTGAATTCTCTTTTAGCATCTTGGAGCCCATTGCCTCCAGGCAGCAAATGAGATAGAACAAGAAGGATCACACAAGAGGTATTTACAGATCCCTTTACATTTTTTTCACAGACTCCAGATCACTCAAAAGATCCCATTTAGTTATAAGTGTGTATGTGGGGTGGGGTATATTCTCTCTCAGGCAGGCAGCACTTCTCAGAACAGCTCTACATTAGGAAAGGGGAGGCAGGAAGCCATTCCTATCACACTGTGTGGATAGTTCTGAAGAATCTTAGGCATTCTTTTCTCTAATTCTTCATATTATTTTTTATTTTGTTTATTTATTTTCCCTTTTGTTGCCCTTGTTATTTAACATTGTTTTGGTTATTGATGTCGCCGCTGTTGGCTAGGACAGAGAGAAATGGAGAGAGGAGGGGAGGACAGAGAGGGGGAGAGAAAGACAGACACCTGCAGACCTGCTTCACTGCTTGTGAAGTGACTCTTCCTGCAGGTGGGGAGCCAGGGGCTCTAACTGTGATCCTTATGCAGGTCCTTGCGCTTTGTGCCTCCTGCTGCGCTTAACCTGCCGAGCCAAGGACCTACTCTTTTTTTTTTTTTTTTTTAACAAGAGCACTGATCAGCTCTGGTTTATGGTGGTGCAGGAGATTGAACCTAGGACTTGGAAGCCTCAGGCATGACAGTCTATTTGCATAATCATTATGCTATCTACCCTTGCCCCTAATTCTTCATATTATTTACACACCATCGACTCCACCCTTCTCCCACCTCCTCAGGGACAAACCTGTAGTTTACTCATGTTTTCCATCCAGCTTTTTATTTATTTATTTTTATTATTTACTATTTTTATTTTAATAATTTTTATTATTTATTCATTCATTCCCTTTTGTTGCCCTTGTTGTTTTATTGTTTATGTAGTTGTTGTTGTTGTCATCGCTGTTGGATAGGACAGAAAGAAATGGAGAGAGGAGGGAAGACAGAGAGGGGGAGAGAAAAAGAGACTCCCCTGCAGGTGGGGAGCGCTCCAACTGGGATCCTTACACCAGTCCTTGTGCTTTGTGCCACCTGTGCTTAACCAGCTGCGCTACCACCCGACTCCCTATTTACTTTTTTTTTTTAAATAGATCTGGCTGTATCACCAGGCACTCTCAAATTTCTCTTTGGAATTTATTTCTATGGAAAACACACATTTATATAAATAAACATCATTAGGTACTCTACATTTAGAGTGAAAATGTTCAGAAATGAGCAAAATGGGCCAACATTGCCTTCTGAAGAACTAAGTGCTGAATCAATCCCATTTGTTCTGTGAAATTCTCAATGTTAAGAGCATAATTAGAGGATCATGTGATGAGAGACTTCAGTGTTTATAGTCTTCACCCTTGTCTAATAGTCCTAAGGTTCAAGTGAAATTAGTTCAGTCTGAAATTTGACAAATATTTACCAATCTGCTGCACTGTACAAGGCAATTTTGTACAAATCCTAAAGAATGTCTCTATTCTCAAATAATCTGCAGTCTTTATTGTTAAATCCTTTTGGGGGCCTATTTTGAACAATCTAAAGAAAATGTATGTTTCTGAACTGATGCATTTTGAATTTGGAGATAAAGTGCTATGTGGCTGCATACTAGTTGGTGTCATATTTTAACCCTACCAGTTGTGCAGCCTCTTGAGGTCTATAAAACAGGATAAATATTCTTAAATTCAGCACGATCATAAAGAGAAAAGTGCAAAAACAAAGTAAGAGAATATTTTAGAAGCTGCTTTTAAATCTTAACTGAATATTTTTGCCAGATAAATTACTAACCTTTGTGTCAGAACAGAGGTTCTATTTCTTACATCCCCACTAGGCTTGAGTATGACCATCTCATTACTCACAAACTGATTTCTACTCAGGCATAAAATGGAAGTAATGACTTCCAGTCACTTACTTTCAGGATAGCCCTGGGCTTATAGGAAAAAAAAAAACTTCATTGTAAAGAAAGCTACTGTTACATAGGTGTAAGCTTTCTTCTTTTTTTTTTTTTTTTTACTTATTTTATTTATTTATTCCCTTTTGTTGCCCTTGTTGTTTTATTGTTGTAGTTATTATTGTTGTTGTCGTTGTTGGATAGGACAGAGAGAAATGGAGAGAGGAGGGGAAGACAGAGAGGAGGAGAGAAAGATAGACACCTGCAGACCTGCTTCACTGCCTGTGAAGTGACTCCCCTGCAGGTGGGGAGCCGGGGTTGGAACCGGGATCCTTATGCCGGTCCTTGTGCTTTGCGCCACCTGCGCTTAACCTGCTGCGCTACAGCCCGACTCTCGTAAGCTTTCTTCTATCTTAGCTTGGTTGCATGTAGTAACACACACACACACACCTGGGGTGGAAAAATCTGTCTTCATAACAAATGTATTAAATGACCTGCTCTGTCCAACTGCGTGTTTCACATAAATGCCAAGTTGGAGTGTGTGAAGCAAGCACTGGAGAGGAATTTCATGCAATAGGAATGTGAATTCTTCATAGGGTCGTTGGCAGGACTACCAGGGAGTGCCCTCATGGGAGGCACTAGTGTCAAGGCTCCAACCAGGGCTGGAATGTGCCTACAGTAAACAGAAATACTGAATCCTCAGAATTCTGTCCTGCTTGGTTTGGTCTCAAGAGTTATGAGCTCAGATGCTCAACCAGGTACAGCTCACATGTCAAGGGAGCATCATGGTTTTGCAATGAGCCCTTGGAGGTAGAGTTCTGATGGAGGGTGGTCTACATCTGGAGGAAGAGAGGATGAGGAATGCTCTGATGCCAGAAGGAACAAAGCTGGGCTCTGATTGAAAAGAAAGTTGAACAAGGAATAAACATGGGTAAAAGTTGAACAGAAGAGAAAAACAAGTGAGAAAAAAGACAGAAATAAACAGAAATAAACACTGCAAGTAGCAAGCAACTGCCAGCTGCCACTTGGCAGGGGCTTTCTGAGAATCTAGGGGGGCTTTCCGCGTACCTAGCAGCTTAAGGGTTGAGCATGTGGGGAGACTTAGAGAAAATTAAAAATACCTAGCAACTACAGCTTCTGCAAAGTTGCTTCAGCTTTGCTGAAAGGGTATATAATGAATCCAGACTTGGACTCAGGGCCAGAAGCTTGCAGAATGATCTGAGCTTTTCAGTCTGTGTGCAGTAGCCTCCTTTCTGCTTCACCCAGGCCTGGTCCTAGTCTCCTCGATATTCCAGTGGGATTCCAGTTGTTTCCCTAACAGGATCATTTCATGGGAATGATTTAGGCAAATTTCTTAACCTTGACTCCTTATCTATAGATACAACTGATAGTGCTGAATTGATCTTTTCCATGGTCTAAGGGTCTAGGAACACAGTTCAATTTGCAGAAATGGTTAAAAGAAACCATCTTTTTATTTAAAGTCTGACAGTGACTGGGGAGGTGACTCAGTAAATGAAGGACTTGCATTTGAAGGGTCCTGAGTTGTGAGTTTGATAACCAGCATGTTTTATGCTAGGGTGATATTCTGATTCTCTCCTAATAAACAGATACAGGAATAAAAAAACAAGTAAACAAATAAATAAAATAGAGTCTGTCAAAATAGACTAATGGAAACACACTTCTAGGGCTGATAGATATAAACTCGGTGTAGACAAACTATTTCAAAAACTATTTTTCTAAACAAAAGCCTGTGTTAGCAGCTATATAGATCAATAACAAGAAGAAATTTTTACTCAGAAATACAGTTAGTAAACCCTTTCAAAGCAGGACATTGGGAAAAGAGTTATAAATATATGTATTTTAATTTCTAAGATTTCAATGAAAAGATGTTCCTTATTTTAGGTTTGTAGTGAAGCTAACTAGTGGATGGCATAAATATGTGCATTGTGTAGATCCTCTTTTTTTTTTTTTTGCCTCCAGGATTATTGCTAGGGCTCAGTGCCTGCACCTCAAATTCACTGCTCCTGGAGACCATTTTTTCCCTGTTTGTTGTCCTTGTTGCTTTATCATTGTTGTGGTTATTATTGTTATTCTTATTGCTGTTGTTGTCATTGGATAGGACAGAGAGAAATGGAGAGAGAAGGGAAAGAAAAAGATAGATACTTGCAGACCTGCTTCACTGCCTGTAAAGCGACCCCCCTGCAAGTTGGGAGTTGGGCTCGAACCAGGATCTTTATGCTGGTCCTTGTGCTTTGTGCCATGTGCACTTAACTCGTTGTGCCAAGGCCTGGCCCCCATCCCTCTAAAGGTTTTAATGTTGGGTGTCAGAGCTTACCTGAAGATGGTGTCACAGAAGCAGAAATGTCTGTCTTCTTCTCTTTTTGTATTCTTTCCATTACTACCAGCACTCTATACACTGTTATTGACCTTAGGTTACATCACTGTTTTCTAAACAAAGTGATGATGTAAGAATCAAACTGTAATTAGCTCCTCAATTAAACCGAGTCAATAATAAGCGGTAGATCAACCATACAGGTTAGAGAAGGGTAGTGATAGTAAGCAGAATATAAAGGAGCTCTGATTCTAGTTCCTGTTGTCAGGAGGACTTGGAGGACAGACAGAAAAAGCTGAGGTTTTGAAGAGGGTCTAGAGAAGAAAGGAGGAGAAAACCTCTAGTTTGATTTTAAAAAGCATCAGCAGAAAAGTCTGATGTAAGTCTAGCTATGCTGCCTTTATTATTAAAAAAAAAAAAGATGAAGAATAAGAAAAAGACCATCAGCAGCAAGTCTAAGGCTGACCAACTACTGTACTAAAGGGACATTTTGCAGTTTATTATTTGAGAGACAGTATGTCTTCCACTCTTGCATGCCTAGGTATTTGACTCTAGAGAAATTCTTTTCAAGTGTAGTATGGCAAGTTGCATTTTTTACTTTTAGATCTGAAGGCAACAGCTAAACATGAGTCACTTCTATTTATTTATTTATAATATATTTATAAAATAAAAATATCAACAAGACCATAGGATAAGAGGGGTACAATTCCACACAATTCCTACCACCAGAACTTCGTATCCCCTCCTCTCCCTTGATAGTTTTCCTATTTTTTATCCCTCTGCGAGTATGGACCCAGGATCATTGTGGGATGCAGAATGTGGAAGGTCTGGCTTCTGTAATTGTTTCCCCACTGAACATGGGTGTTGGCAGGTGGATCCATACCCCCAGCCCATCTCTCTTTTTCCTTAGTGGGGCAGGGCTCTGGGGAGGTGGGGCTCCAGGACACATTGGTGGGATTGTCTGCCCAGGGAAGTCAGGTTGGCATCATGGTAGCATCTGCAACTTGATGTCAGAGTCCTGGAACTGAAGGGTTGACATCACAGGCCTGCCGTCTGTGGACACAATCTGAAGTGAAACACATTGAGGTGGTACTGGCAGTACAACATGGAAAATAATGAGTCACTTTTGAAGTGTTTGAGCCTTTCCAAATCCCATGTTTTCTTGTATTGGTTTGCGTTTATGTGGATGTCTGCTGCACCCAAGCCTCTGGGGCTGAGTGCTCAGGACAATTCTGCAGACTTCACATTTAAGAGATGACTTTTTCTTCTGGCTTCCCAGAATTCGTCTAGAAGAATGAAGTGGGAATCAGAAAAACCTGGGTTTTGTTTATTATCCACTTTTTAAAAAAACATTGTAATTTAAATTCTTGTTAATATTGTTATTATTGCCTAATAGTCAGTTAAAAGATTGTAAGAATACAGGGTATAGTATATAGTTCCACACCACACCCAGCACCATTTATGTGTCCTCACCTTCTCACCTCCCAATGCTAACTGCTGGGAAATTGTGCAGATGCAGTCCCCTCAGGCTATTGAGTTGGGACATTCTCGGAGCACCTGTTCCGCCATGTTGTGCCCTCAGGGCATTGTCTATTTCCCGCCATAGCTGAAGTGCTATGTTTACTCCTCCCCCTTCCCATTCTCGCAAGAGCTACTCCCATAAAAGCCCTTCTTCTTCCGCACCTCGTTCTCTTTCTCTTGCCGGCTTCTTCACTTCGGTGTTTAGACGCAGGAAAGGTTGCTGCATGAGGTGGCCATTTTGCTACCTCCACGCAGCCCAACCTGCTTCTCTCTCACCCAACTCTGAGGTGCCAGCACAAATAAAGATTTGTGTTCCCTCTTCGCTCCAGATCTCCTCTCTCTTCTCTGCGGCATAGCAGGACAGCTAACCACCATAGTTCTCAGTCTTAGAAACAGTTTGTTTCCTCCTCCTTCTCTTTTTTTTTTTTTTTTAATTTTTTATTTAAGAAAGGATTAGTGAACAAAAGCATAAGGTAGGAGGGGTACAACTCCACACAATTCCCACCACCCAATCCCCATAACCCACCCCCTCCCCTGATAGCATTCCCATTCTCTATCCCTCTGGGAGCATGGACCCAGGGTCGTTGAGGGTTGCAGAAGGTAGAAGGTCTGGCTTCTGTAATTGCTTCCCCGCTGAACATGGGCGTTGACTGGTCGGTCCATACTCCCAGTCTGCCTCTCTCTTTCCCTAGTAGGGTGTGTCTCTGGGGAAGCTGAGCTCCAGGACACATTGGTGGGGTCTTCAATCCAGGGAAGCCTAGCCAGCATCCTGGTGGCATCTGGAACCTGGTGATTGAAAAGAGAGTTAACATATGAAGCCAAACAATTTGTTGAGCAATCATGGATCCCAGCCTCCTCCTTCTCTTTCCCACTCCTCCCCCTTCTCCTCCCAAGTTCATGTGTCTCAGTTCTCTAGATTCCACATATGAGTGAAACCATCTGGTAGTTGTCTTTCATCACTTTATTTACTTTGCTAAGCATATTCACCTCCAGCTCCATGTATTTTGTTCTAAAGAGCACAAAATTGTCTTTTTTGATGGCAGAGGAGTATTCCATAGAATATCCATTCCATAACTTCTTTATCCAATCATCTGTCAATGGGCAATTAGGCTGCTTCCACTCTCTGACTATTATGAATAATGCAGCTATGAGCATAGTGGTACATATGTCCCTTTGAACTGGTGTTTGTATGTTTTAAGAGTGGTATTTCTGGTCCTAATCCTATTTATTTGGCTACCAGGGCTATTGTGTGACTCAGTGCCTACACAATGACTCCATCATTGCCAATGACAATTTTTTATTTCCTTCCTTCCTTCCTTCCTTCCTTCCTTCCTTCCTTCCTTCCTTCCTTTCCCCCTTCCTTTTTTCAGTCCTCTCTCTCTCTCCTCTCTCTTTTTTTCTAAGAGAGAGTGAAGGATGGAGGATAGAAATAGAGAGACAGAGAGAAGGAGAGGCACTTGTAGTTCTGCACCATCACTTGTGCAGGTGGGAACCAGAAACCAGGGACTTAAAACTAGACCTTCTTGCATGGTTTGAGTGTTTTATTTGGTGAGCTATTGCCTGCTTCCTCGGCCTTACCTTTAAGAGTATTCTTTTGCTTCTAAAAGGAATTGCTGTTAATTTAATTTAATTTTAATTCAGTAGTATTGCTTAGCAATTAATTTAATTTAATTTTAATTCAGTAGTATTTTAAGTTAATTTAATTTAATTTTAATTCAGTAGTATTGCTTAGCAATAGGCATGATTTTTGTATGTCTTCTCTTTTTTAAAAAAACATTTTTTAATTAATCTTTTTTTACTGGATAGAGATGGAAATTGAGAGGAAAGTAGGTGATAGAGAAGGAGAGAGACAGAGAGACACCTGTAGCACTGCTTTACTACTTGCAAAACTTTCCCCCTGCAGGTGGGGACAGGGGGCCTGAAGCCGTGTCCTTGCACATTGCAACATATGCACTCAACCAGGTGCACCTGGCCCATTATGTCTTTTTTTATGCAAGAAAACATACTTCTATAACATTCTAGTGAGCTTACAATATTTCTACTATATGGATATAGAACAATTTGTTTAATCAACTCTTTACTATTTGACATTCAAATTGCTTTAAATGAAAAAAAAAAGGTGCTGATTGTCAGAGAAATAAAAATAAAGAAAACGATACCACCTTACCCCTGTGAGAATGGCCTACATCAAAAAGGACAGCAGCAACAAATGTTGGAGAGGCTGTGGGGAAAAAGGAGTCCTTCTGCACTGCTGGTGGGAATGTAAATTGGCCCAACCTCTGTGGAGAGAAGTCTGGAGAACTCTCACAAGGCTAGACATGGACCCTAAAACCCTGCAATTCCTTTTCTGGGGATATACCCCAAGGATTGCATAACACCCAACCAAAAATATATGTGTACACCTATGTTCATAGCAGCAAAGTTCGTAATAGTTAAAACCTGGAAGCAACCCAGGTGCCCAACAACAGGTGAGTGGCTGAGAAAGCTGTGGTATATATACACAATGGAATACTACACAGCAATTAACAACCATGAACCCACCTTCTCTGACCCATCTTGGATGGAGCTAGAAGGAATTATATTAAATGAGTATGGGATGATCCCATTCATAAACAGAAGTTGAGAAAGAAGAACAGAAAGGGAAACTCAAAGCAGGATTTGACTGAGTTTGGAGTAAATTAAAAATCACCAAATTAAAAATCTCTGGGTTGAGGATGAGGGTGAATGTTTGGCTTCACTGGGGGTGAGGGGGGGATAGGATGGGGGAGGATGGGATGGGACACAGTCTTTTGGTGGTGGGAACGGTGTTTATGTACACTCCTATTAACTTGTAGTCATATAAATCACTATTTAATTAATATGAGAGGGGTAAAAATTGATTGAATGTCTCAAACTTTTTAATGCATAGACCATAGGCTGAGTCTTTGAAATGTTGACTCTCTTAAAAGCTTAGACTAAGAAGAATAGAAGCAACTGGTGGCATTACTCTGTAAGACACAGCTATATATAAATAATGTCAAAGGATATAAATTATGGTGATGTTGTGTATGATACAGCAAATCCTAACAAAGGAATTTTTGAAGTTAACCCAATTGCCAAATAATTTAAGTACAGCAATAACTATCTATTGCCTTCTTAAACCCTAAGACAGCAGAACCTCCATGAGATAGGACATATGTTCACATGTATCCATAAATTAGGGCAAAATATATATACCTGAAAGGAAAAGTACACAATAATTTGCAGTAAGTCAGTATATGCAGCAAGCAAGTAGAAAGACCTAAAAAGACACCATAAAGTTCCTAAGGAAATAGTGTCTACTTAGACAACACAATAGACACTTTTGTGGGGCCCCCTAGGACCTTGCCCTCAACTTGGATCAACAACGGTAGAGAATGTTCCATCCTCCAAAGGGAGGCTGGACAACATACTCTATGCTACACCTGAGGAAGATAGGTCCTGATATTGGGGCAGCTTGGAACGGTCCTACTCATGACCACAGAATGTGAGCTCAGATCTACAGGGGTGCAGAGGTCACATAGGCTCCTAAGCTGAATATGGGTCCCAGATCAGATCAAATCGATGGGGTTTACAAGTCAACAACATTTATACACCTTTCCCATATTTGGGAGCTACTCTCTTCCTTGATACAGGTTTCTGGTCCTTTTTGTAGCTATGACATCATCTTCCCAGACAATAACTTAAATCCACCTGCATATCAGATGTAAGGAAAAAAAAACTAGTATAGTCTTGGGCTCTTTGGAATACAACTAAAATAGGCTAATTACTATCTACAAAATGGAGACCCCTCCCCCAACTCTTCATATAAACTTTTCAAGCTTTTGGTTTCATGATTATTCAACATGTTTTTGGCTCTATATGTTAACTCTTTTTTCAGCCACCAGGTTCTAAATACTAATATAATGCTAAGCAGACTTCTCTGGGCAGATGACCCCACCAATGTGTCCTGGAACCCCTGCTTCCCCAGAGCTCAGTCCCACTAGGGAAAGAGAGAGACAGCCTGGGAGTATGTATCCACCTGCCAATGCCTATGTTCATCAAGGAAGCAATTATAGAAGCCAGACCTTCCACCTTCTGAACCCAATAATGAACCCATACTCCCAGAGGGATAAAGAATAGGAAAGCTATTGGGGAGGGGAGGGGACATGGAGTTCTGGTGGTGGAAATTGTGTGGAGTTGTACCGCTCTGATCCTATGGTTTTTGTCAGTGTTTCCTTGTTATAAATAAAAGTTA
Organism: Erinaceus europaeus; assembly: GCF_950295315.1. Lineage (NCBI taxonomy): Eukaryota > Metazoa > Chordata > Mammalia > Eulipotyphla > Erinaceidae > Erinaceus > Erinaceus europaeus. The sequence goes on from NC_080176.1 coordinate 37,206,026, forward strand.
AAAATTTTTTTTTTTTCTGAATGTGGGCCACTTGTATACTTGATTATACCACACATTTGCTGTTGAAACTTTAACTTAAAAAGGGTTAGGGGAAATGCAGCACATAAAAGGATTCACAGCAGGGAGCTGGGAACTGGTTTAAACAATACAAGGTTTATTAGGGTGAAACAGGTAAAAGGCAAAATAAGCAATTATCCTCAGGGGTTAAGAGTAAATTAGGTCCATAAAGTCTTAGTATAGTTATCAAAAGTTTAGTCCCATTAGATAAACAATTATCAGCTCTGGTAAAGGTTGCTCATGGCTGTAGAGGGGTCTTAAAAGACCAGCTAGCAGAATCACATGTGTTCAGTTCCCAGGAGTAGCCATGGCGGATGCCTGGAGCACCTCCGTCGAGATGTTTCTGACTAGGAGATAAAGCAGCAGCCCAAGAGCCTGAGCTGCTCTAGTACATGCTTTTATACATTCCTTAACTGTGCACCTGCCTCAGGATGATGTCATTCATATGCTAATAGTCCCAAACTCCTGTTGGGGTTACAACAATTTGCTAACTTTTTTTTATAGGACCTAGGGAAATTGAGAGAGGAGGGGGAAATGGAGAAGGAGAGACACCTGCAGACCTATTTCACTGCTTGTGAAGTGACCCCTACCCCTTGCAGGTGGGAATTTGCTAACTTTTTCATATATTCTTTTTTTCTTCAGATAGAGACAGAGGAAGAGACAAATAGAGAGAGAGGAATCTCTTTCCCCAGCGTCATGATAGTCTCATGTGTTGTTGGGCTTCAAACTGAGGCTTCATACATGGTATGGCATATGTTCTACTAGGTGAGCTACCTCTCAGTAGGTATTTACTTACTTATGAGAGAGAGAGAGAGAACCAGAACATTATTCTGGTATATGTGGTGCCAGGGTTCAATTTGGGACATATGCATGCAAAATAAAAAAAAGTAAAATAAATGATATTATGTGCTGTTACATCTCTGCAAACTTCTCTAATTCCTGTATATAAATATCTACAAGTGGGATTATTAGGACAAAGATATATTCATTGGAGTAATTTGCTAGGTATTGCAAACTCTGAAGTTATGGACTGGTACTATAATATCTTAGTTCTCTTCAGCTCTCAGATTTGCCATTAAATAAACTTTGCTAGTTTGATAAGCAACAGATGAGCCTCATTGATGCTTTGTTTGCATCTCAAGTCCTATGAAGGTAAACATTTTAATGTATTAGCTAATGTATTCAGCTAATGTATTAGCTTTTTATTATCGAATATATAGCTAATTTGTTACTATTAGCTATATATTATTACTAGCTATATATAGCTAATATATTAGCTAGTGTATTCAGCTTTTTTTTCATTGTTTTGTAAAATCAGTTTACAAATGAATTTCATCAATCCTATGTCATTTATAGTATAAATTCACCCTTAGTTGTTGCCCATTTGTATTCACAGTGTTTTCTGGATGTGCAAACATTTATTTAATTTAATTTATTTTTTTTGTGTGTGTACTCATAGGTTATCCATTTGATGTTATACTCTTCTCATGTCGAACAAAAACATTAAAATATGTATATTTCTTTCCTCCAACAATATATCTCAGAAATTTAGATGTATACCAGCCGATTCCCTTTTCAGATGTAGTTTAATCCCTACCTCAACCTTTGCTCAAGTGCTACTTATACAAGTTTCCTTCTCCATCACACAAATCTCCAGTCCTATCAATGCTTCCTCTGGGGCACCTCAATCCAATATGGACTGGAAGAATGCTGCCCTCCCCAAGGCTTCCTGCATTAAAAAGAAAGAAAGGAAGAAAGGAAGGAAGGAAGAAAGGAAGGAAGGGAGGAAGGGAGGAAGGAAGGAAGGAAGGAAGGAAGAAAGAAAGAAAGAAAGAAAGAAAGAAAGAAAGAAAGAAAGAAAGAAAGAAGGAAAATGGAGCCTCAGGGCAGGCAGGAATGTTCCTTACATAATGTCCCTGCTTTGTCATGCCCTGAAGGGTTCCAGCCCAGCTCCACTGCGCTGGAGCAAGCTTAGATGCTGTGGTGTAGTTCCCTCTCTCCCTCTATGTGATAGTCCAACGAGTGAAGCCCTGCCACATTAAACGGTGTGTACTTTGGGCTATGAAAACTTAACCCTCTGTGCTACCACCCATGTCCCGCCACCCGGACTTTTATTTCTTTAAAAGATATTTTTTACTTAATATTTTTGGATAGAGACAGAAATTGAGACGGATAGAACAGATAGAGAAACCTGCAGTACTATTTTACCTACCAGTCGTGAAGTTTTCCCCTGCAGTGTGGTCCTTGAACACTGTAGTGTGTACGTTCTATCAGGTGCGCCATTGCCCAAACCCACTGGTGATACTTTTCTTACGACAGTCGAAACTTGCCCAGAAAGTCGCAGTATCTTGGATGAGTTTGGGCGGCTGAGCAGTTTCCTTGCTGTCACCCACAATCCACTACATGCCCCCTAGAGGGTGGTTTGAGGTCTGGAGTTGGCCTCTGCGAATAGCTTGGGAGAAACTTGCTGATGAGGAGATAATTAGCTTCTGCACGGGTTTGGGTATCCTGGTTCCACCCCCCCCCAACCCCCACTGAGACACAAAAATGGGGGAGGGGCGCTCTGGGAGTCCAAGTCTCGCGGCTTAGAAGCTGAGTGCAGAGAGTTCCTGGTCCAGCTGGTGCCAGCCCAGCCCCAGCCCCAGCCCCAGCCCCAGCCCCAGCCCCAGCCCCAGCCCCAGCCCCAGCCCCAGCCCCAGCCCCAGCCCCAGCCCCAGCCCCAGCCCCAGCCCCAGCCCCAGCCCCAGCCCCAGCCCCAGCCCCAGCCCCAGCCCCAGCCCCACACCCAGCCCCACACCCAGCCCCACACCCAGCCCCAGCCCCAAACTAGCTCCATCTTCAGCCTGACTTCCAGCTCCAGCTCCAAACTCAGCCCAGATCCAGCCTCAGCTCCAGCCCCAGCCCAGCTCCAGCCTCAGCCCCCAGCCCCCAGCCCCCAACCCCCAACCCCCAGCCCCCAGCCCCCAGCCCCCAGCCCCCAGCCCCCAGCCCCCAGTCCCCAGCCCCCAGCCCCCAGCCCCAGCTCCAGCAGGTTGCCGCCTCCCCGGCTCCTCTCCAGGCACGTGGGGCGGATCCCCGCGCAGACCTCCAGGCGGCTGCTGCACGGGTTGCACCTCAGGGCCCGGGAGTTCGGCGGCCGGAGGACGTGCCTCAGGGATGGCGATGGCCAGGCGGGTTCCGGGCGGGACACCACAGCCAATGCTGCGGCTGCTGTGGCTGCTGTGGCTGCCAGATGCCTTCCCGGCCGCCTCGGCCCCGGCCCTGGCCGTGGCCCGAGCCAGCCTGCTGCCGCCCTATTTCAACCTGGCCGAGGCAGCGAAGATTTGGGCCACCGCCACCTGCGGAGAGCGGGAGCGTCCCCGGCCGGAGCTCTATTGCAAGCTAGTGGGGGGCCCCACCGCTCCGGGCAGTGGACACACCATCCAGGTAAGGCTCCGGAAGGACAGGGGACACGCGCCAGCCATGGGGAGAGGGAACTGGGCTCTTTCCTGGCGCACGGATGACCCCAGACGACCCGGGAGGACGGTGCCTCAGGGCCCATCCTGCAGGAGGACTGTCCTTACTGCTGAGGCCGGAGTGGGAAAGCACAACAGGTGAACAGAGAAGGTCGTTAAGACTTGCACTCTGAGTCTGAGGTCCCTAGGTAGCTCCCAGAGTCCTCCTTTGGGACACCCAGCGTCCCTGCCTTACTCCTAGAAACTAGTAGCAGTTAACTTACGCGGTGTCCTTTGAGGAAGCACTTCCAGATCCCAGCAGGCCTGTCAATATGCCACCAAGAAGATAAACACCCATTCCCACCATCTCCTAGTCTTTGGACCAATGAAGCTCGGAACGGACAGAAATAGGGCACTCAGTCCACCAGATAGTTTTATCAAGAACACCTGGTGGGAGTGAAGTGTCCCTGGTGTTTGATCAGCTCCTGGGGGCGCGCCCCCTCTCCTCATAGCAGCTGGGAGTTAGACCAGGCTAGTCATTTAAAAGTTTTTCATAAAGTTGGGCAACTGGATTTGAATCCAGCCTTACCTCTGCCTTAACTTCACTCTCCAGTCTCCCTTCATCCAGTGGGGTGCTATACTAAGCAGCAAAGTGTTGCCAGAAGAGGGAGTTATTTTGGAGCTTAGACTACAACGGGAAAGATTTTAATTTAGCATCTCGGTCAGGGTTTTAGAAACTCTTTTGATTATGTACTTCCATAAACGAAAAGCTGTTGACCGCGCAGTGCCAGCAAATGAATATTTAGTTGTAAGGCATGTGCATGTGTTGCTTTACAGTGGCCTAAAATCACAAAAACACGAATTAAAGATAAAATAACAACATAAAATGCTTTTATTTGTTTATAGCCTCTCAATTCTGCCTTCTCAAAATGTTTTGTGATATTGCATAGCTACTTGTAAATATGTAAATATACGTATGTGTGAAATTATTTTTGACAAGTTTAGTTTTTTAAAATTGTTTTTCTTAGCTTCCGAGATCAGACAAGATCGGGTGTGTTCAGGGTGGTATGGCAGTAGACAAATTGTTTTTCTTTAATGGGGGGATTAATGACTTACAGTTGACAGTAAAAGGCAGTAGTTTGTACATGTGTAACATTTCTCAGTTTTCCACATAATCTGACCCTCCCTCCAGGTTCTCCTCTGCCATCATGCTCCAGGACCTGAACACTCTTACCCCTGCCCCCTGCCCCCAGAGTCTTTTACTTTGGTGCAATACACCAACTGCAGTTCAAGTTCTGCTTTGTGTTTTCCCTTCTGTTTTTATTTTTCAACTTCTTTCTATGGACAGGTTTAGTTTCTTAGCACCTACTATAACAACAATTGAAAGTCGGGTTGCTGTGGGGGGCAGGGCAATGATGCTTCTGGCTGAGTGCACATGCAGAAACCCTTGTCTGAGCACCTGCTCCCCTGCTGTGGAGGGGACACTTTACAAGCAGCGAAGCAGGTCTGCAGGTGTCTCTCTTTTCCTCTCCTTCCCTATCTCCTCGTATCCTCACAATTTCTTTCTAGCCTATCAAATGGAATAGAAAGAAAAAAAAATAACCACAGGGAGTGGTGGATTCCTAGTGTTGGCACCAAGTCCCAGTAATAACACTGATAACAACAAAAAAGTAAATAGAAATAAAAACAAACAAGGAAAGTTGGTTTGATACTAATACTTGAATTTAGTGGCTGTCACAGCTTATATAGTGAATCTGCACTGATTACTCAGTTCCAGAACCAGTTCCATAGTTTACAAAGTGTAAAGTGGAGATATGAACTCCTTCATGAAAAATCACTAAGAATTGCAAGATGGAAGTGAGCCAGGGGTGCACTGTGGATACGCCTGGACTGTCAAGCAGACGGTCTTGCATCCTGTCTCCTGCACTATGTGGGCTAGAGTGCCAACATGTGCCTTTTCCTTTTCCTTTTCCTCCTCCTCTATCTCTCACTAGTAAATAAATAAAGAAATCTTAAAAAATAAGTCGTTAAGAGACAAATTTCAAGTTGGTAATAACAGAGCATTAAATTAATTGAGGGCCTTTTCTATGTGTGGGGCCATTTTCTAAATGTGTGATAGCCATATGCTGTCTGATTTTACTAAACTGAGGGATTTATATTTCTGTCTCATCTTTCAATTATTAAAAAAAATTAAAAAGTAGAAACTTGACCAATGAATGTTCACTTTTCAAGAGATATTCATTATTTCCTGTCAGGATGGTGTTAGCATTTTATTTAATTTTTTAATTATTATTTAAATATTTTTATTTATTATTGGATAGAGACAGAGAAAAATTGAGAAGGGAGACAGAGACAGAGAGAGACCTGCCCCTCATTTCACTCATGATGTAGGTGGAGAGCAGGAGCTTGAACCTGAGTCCTTGTGCACTGTAATGTGCGCACTTAACCAGGTGCACCACCGCCTGACCCCGGTGTTCACATTTTAACATTTTAAACAATAGATTAACAAACTGACTGGAGGTCTTCTATTGAAATGAGATATCTTCTTTTAAAAATATATATACTTATTTTTTAATTTTAAATTATTAACTATTTATTGGGTAGAGACAGTCAAAAATTGAGAAGAATGGAGAGATAGAGAGTGAGAGAGACAAAAAACAGAGCAACACCTGCAGCCCTACTTCACAATTTGTGAAGCTTCCCCCTTCAGGTGGGGACCAGGGACTGGGGACTGGAACCTAGGTCCTTGCGCATTGTAGTGTGCATTCAGCTAGGTGCCCCACCACCTGGCCCTGAAATTAAATATTTTCTAACATATTAAAATGTGCTAGAAAACTCTGTTAGCAATTTTTTAGAATATGCAAACAAGATATTTTAAAAAATATAGTTCCCTTTTTTAGCAACAGAAAAGGAAACATTTCCATATATCTATATTTCACAATACTTTTTTACAAAGCATACTCTGCTTTATACTCTGGAATATTAATTTTTTCTCACATGTTGTTCAAAGTACCTTCATTATTTTGTCAGTATCTACCAAGGTCATCCTGGAAAAAGCCAGCACATTTGAAATTCTGTGAAAAAAGCACAGCTAATCTAATTTTAAATTTGAAAAATCTTTTTAAGTACTTTAACATAAGAATCAGTGAATCTGTGTAGTCAAAAAATTTCATGGCTACTCCCCATTTCAGTACAAGGTTGCAACTCTTCTGCTGTTTATGTAAATAGACTCCACATGCATGAGCCTGGTGGAATTCCTCTTCACTTGGATGGACAGCCAGGACCATTGGTGATTGTGGTTCTCTGACTTGTGGACTGGGTGAAAGTTCCTAAGCTTTATTATTTCCTTCTCACACTTCACTAAATTGTCTGGAACATTTAAACTTGGAGAAAGCTCTTCTTCTCTTTCTGCTTCTCCTTCTCCTCCTCCTTCTCCTTCTCTCTCCTTCTCCTCCTCCTTACCCTCCACCTCCTTCTGCCTCCAGTGTTATTACTGGGGCTCAGTGCCTGCACTATGAATCCACTGCTCCTAGAGGCCATTTTTTCTATTTTTGTTGCCCTTGTTATTGTTATTATTGTTATTGTTGTTATTGCTGCTTTTGGATAGGACAGAGAGAAATGGAGAAAGGAGGGGAAGACAGAGGGGGGAGAGAAAGATAGACACCTGCTGATCTGCTTCACTGCTTGTGAAGCGACTCCCCTGCAGGTGGGGAGTTGGAGGCTTGAACCCAGATCCTTACGCTAGCCCTTGCACTTGGTACCATTTGTGCTTAACCCACTACCACTCCAGGAGAAAGCTATTCTAATGATGGGAAGAGTGGATGCAAGAAAAAGGGAAGTATAACACAACATTTTCAGTTGTCTCTTATAGACTTTATAGATCAGGGCAGAGAGTTGTTTGCAAATTTGAAGAAGATATATAAATGCAGTTAGCTTGTTTACCACAGTGATCTAACCCAGGGCCCATATCCGTTCATATTTAGCACAGGGGCCTGTACTACTCTGAGTACCTGTCATCAGCTCCCAGTCCATAGTCACAGCTGGGAACATTCTAGACTGTGCTTATATGAGAGCTCATTCAGAGTGTCTGAGTAAGATGATTCAGCCTCCCTTTTGACATTCTCACAGGAGTGAAGTGGTATCTCATTGTTGTCTTTATTTGCATTTCTCTGACAATCAAATACATAGAGCATATTTTCGTGTGTTTCTCGGCCTTTTGGATATCTTCTGTGGTGAATATTCTTTCCATGTCCTCCCCCATATATGGATGGGATGATTTGTTTTCTTGTTGTTGAGTTTGGCAAGCTCTTTATATATTTTGGTTATTAAACTCTTGTCTGATGTATGGAATATAAAAATCTTCTGCCATTCTGTGAGGGGTCTCCTTGTTTGTGTATTGATTTCTTTTGCTGTGAAGAAGCTTTTTAATTTGATGTAGTCCCATAGGTTTATGCTTGCCTTAGTTTTCTTTGTAATTGGATTCATTTCATTGAAGATGTCGTAACATTTATGCAGAAAAGTGTTCTTCCAATATTTTCTTCTAAGTATCTGGTAGTTTCTGGTCTAACATCCAAGTCCTTGATCTACTTGGAGTTAACTTTTGTGTTTGGTGAAATAGTGGTTCAGTTTCATTCTTCTGCATGTTTCAACCCATTTTTTCCAACACCATTTGTTGAAGCGTCTCTGCTTTCCCTATTTAATAGTCTGGGCATATGTGTCAAAGATTAGATGTCCATATGTGTGGGGGCTCACTTCTGGGCTCTCAAGTCTATTGCACTGGTCAGTGTGTCTGTTTATGTTGCAGTACCAAGCAGTTTTGATGACAATAGCCCTAGAATACAATTTGAGATCTGGGAGTGTGGTGCCTCCAGTTCTGTTCTTTCTTCTCAAGATTGTTTTGGCAATTCTAGGTATCTTCTGGTCCAGATAACATTTGTAGCATTTGTTCTATTCTCCTAAAAAATGTGGTTGGGATCTTGATGGGGATAAGATTAAATTTATAGATGACTCTGGATAGTATATTCATTTTGATGATGTTAATTCTTCCAACCCATGAACATGGAATATCTTTTCACTTCTTTGTGTCTTTTTCAATTTTCTTGAATAGTGACTCATAATTTTAAGTATACATGTCTTTTACTTCTTTGGTTAGGTTTACTCCTAGATATTTTATTGTGTTTGTTGCTATAGTAAAAGGAATTGATTTCTGGATTTCAACTTCTTCAAACTTAGTGTTTGTATAGAGAATGCCACTGACATTTTAATGCTAATTTTGTAGCCTGACACCTTACTGTATTTCCTGATAATTTCCAAAAGCTTCTTGCTGGATTCCTTAGGTTTTTCGAGGTATACCATCATGTCATCTGCAAATAGGGAGAGATTGACTTCTTCTCTTCCAATCTGTATGCCTTTAGTTCCTTGCTCCTGCCTGACTGGTATGGCAAGAACTTCCAACACTATGTTGAATAATAATGATGATGTTGGGCAGCCCTGTCTAGTACCTGATCTGAGAGGAATTGCTTCCAGTTTTTCACCATTGAATATGATGTTGGTTGTAAGTTTGCTATATATATACTCCACTATTTTGAGTAATTTTCCATCTATTCCCATTTTTTGTAGTGTTTTGATCATAAAGGGATGTTGTATTTTGTCAAAGGCTTTCTCTGCATCTATGGATATGACCATGTTGTTTTTGGTCTTGCTTTTATTGATGTGGTGAATCACATTGATTGATTTACGTATATTAAACCAACCTTGCATGCCTGGGATAAACCCCACTTGGTCATGAAGAACAATCTTTTTAATATACTGCTGTATCCAGTTGGCTAGAATTTTGTTCAGTATTTTAGCATCTATGTTCATCAGAGATATTGGTCTGTAGTTTTCTTTTTTGGTTCTGTCCCTGTCTGCTTTTGATATCAGAGTGATGTTGGCTTCACAGAAGCTGGAAGGGAGTATTCCAGTGTCTTCAATCTTGTGGAAGACTTTGAAACGTAGAGGTACTAGTGCTTCTTTGAAGCACTTTGTAGAATTCATTAGTAAAACCATCTGGTCCAGGACTTTTATTTTGGGGAAGGATTTTGGTAACTGTTTCAATTTCATTGGCTGTGATGGGCCTGTTCCTGTTATCCACTTCCTCTTTACTTAGTTTTGGAAGTTGGTAGGTATCTAGGAAATCCTCCATTTCTTCCAGTTTCTCTAGCTTGGTGGCATATAGTTGTTCATAGAAGCCTCGCATGATATGTTGCATTTCTGCGGTGTCTGTTGTGATATCTCCTCTTTCATTTACTATCTGATTTATTTGGGTCTTCTCCCTTTCTTGTTTTGTGAATCTGGCTAAAGGTTTGTTGATTTTGTTCACTCTTTCGAAGAACCAACATTTACTTTTATTGATCTTTTGTATGGTTTTCTTATTTTCAATGCTATTTATTTCTGCCCTAACTTTAGTGATTTCTGTCCTTCTGGTTGATTTAGGGTTCCTTTGTTATTCTTCTTCTAGGTCTTTAAGATATGCAGTCAGGCTGTTTATTTGTACTTTTTCTTGTTTCCTAATGTGTGCTTGTATGGCTATGAACTTCATTCTCAGTACTGCTTTAGCTGTGTCTCAAATATTTTGATAGCTTGTGTCTTCATTTTCATTGAACTCTCCAACCATTTTGATTTATTCCTTTATTTTCTCTTGGACCCAGTAGTTTTTAAGTAGTGTCCTGTTGAGCTTCTACATTTGGGACTATTACTAATCTTTTGTTGATTATTAACTGTTAGTTTAATTCCACTTTGGTCTGAGAAGATATTTGCGATGATGTCAATGCTCTTGAATTTGCTGATGCTGTGTTTGTGGCCTAACATATGGTCTATCCTTGAGAATGACCCATGTGGATATGATTAGAATGTGTATTCCAGTTTCTTGGGGTGAATTACTCTGAAAATGTCCAATAGTTCTAGTTTATCTATCTCCTCATTTAGCTCCTTCATGTCTTTATTGATTTTCTGCCTGGATCATCTATCAAGTTGAGAGAGTGGGGGTGTTGAAGTCCCCTACTATGACTGTGTTGCTGTTAATATATTGTTGTAGCTCTTTCAGTAGATGCTTGATGTATGTAGATGGCTTCTCACTGGGAGCATGTGTTAATAATTGTTAAGTCCTCTTGATTGACTGTTCCCCTGAGCATTAAGTAGCATCCATGCCTATCTTTTAAAATTTTATTTAAAGTCTATCATGTCAGATATGAGAATAGCTGTTCTTGCTTTTTTTGTGGGCCATTGGACTGTATAATATTTTTCCATCCTTTCATTTTGAGTCTCTGTTTGTCTTGTTGAGTTGGGTGGGTTTGCATCAGACAGCATATTGTTGGGTTGTGTTTTCTGATCCATCTTCCTACTCAGTGCCTTTTAATAGGTGAATTCAGGCCATTCACATTTATTGAAATCAATGATTGAAGATATTTACGCCATTCTTGTACATTTTTAGAGTGTTCTGATATATGGCATATTTATGGTGGTCTGTTTATAGGAGAGCTTTCAGAACTTCTTTTAGAGAGCTTGTCAGACTCAACAACAAGAAAACAAATAACCCCATCCAAAAATGGGGGGAGGACATGGACAGAATATTCACCACAGAAGAGATCCAAAAGGCCGAGAAACACATGAAAAAATGCTCCAAGTCTCTGATTGTCAGAGAAATGCAAATAAAGACAAAAATGAGATATCACTTCACTCCTGTGAGAATGTCATACATCAGAAAAGGGAATAGCAGCAAATGCTGGAGAGGGTGTGGGGTCAAAGGAATCCTCCTCCACTGCTGGTGGGAATGTCAATTGGTCCAACCTCTGTGGAGAACAGTCAGGAGAACTATCAGAAGGCTAGAAATGGACCTACCCTATGACCCTGCAATTCCTCTCCTGGGGATATATCCTAAGGAACTCAACACATCCATCCAAAAAGATCTGTGTACACATATGTTCTTGGGATCACAATTTGTAATAGCCAAAACCTGGAAGCAACCCAGGTGTCCAACAACAGATGAGTGGCTGAGCAAGTTGTGGTATATATACACAATGGAATACTACTCAGCTGTAAAAAATGGTGACTTCACCGTTTTCAGCCGATCTTGGATGGACCTTGAAAAAATCATGTTGAGGGAAATAAGTGAGAAACAGAAGGATGAATATGGGATGATCTCACTCTCAGGCAGAAGTTGAAAAACAAGATAAAAAGAGAAAACACAAGTAGAACCTGAAATGGAATTGGCATATTGCACCCAAGTAAAAGACTCTGGGGTGGGTTGGTGTGGAGAATACAGCTCCATGAAGGATGATAAATGATATAGTGGGGGTTGTATTGTTAAATGGGAAACTGGGGAATGTTATGCATGTACAAAGTATTGTATTTACTGTTGAATGTAAAATATTAATTCCCCAATAAAGAAATAATTTTAAAAAAAAGAACTTATTTTAGGGCAGGCTTTTAGGTTGAAGGTTGATTCTTTTAACTGTTGCTTGTCTGAGAAGGTTTGTATGCCTCCATCTAGTCTGAATGACAGTCTATCAGGATATGATAGTCTTGGTTGAAAGCCTTTCTCATTGGGCACTTGATAGATATCTTGCCATTTTTTTCCGACCTGTAGTGTTTGTGTGGAGAAGTGTGCTGCTAGTCTTATGGGTTTTCCTCTGTGACTCTTTGTTTTTCTCTTGCAGCCTTCAGGATCCTTCTTTATCCTTATGCCTTTCCATTTTAAATATGTGTCTTTGTGTCTTTAAGTCTGGGTTAATTCTCTTTCGGACCCTCTGGGCTTCTTGAACCTTTATGTCTTTGAAGTTGTCTAGATTAGAGAAGTTCTCAGCTATTATTTAATGAAGAATGCTTTCTTCATCTACCTCTCTTTCTTCCTCTGGCAAGCCAATAATGTGTATACTATTTCTTTTGAAGTCATTCCATAGGTCTCTGTTGTTGTTTTCAGTATATCTTAATCTCTTTTTGAAACCTCTTACTTCTTTTTTATTTGTCTCTAATTCAGCCTCGATCTTGCTAATTCTGTCTTCAGCCTCATTTATTCTATTCTCTCTCCTCTCTCCTGTCTTCTGGAGTTCATCTATTTTGGTACTCTGTTCCTATACTGTTTTGGTTTGTTCCACTAGTTATTTTCTTAACACAGCTATTTCAGCTTTCTTGAGATAATTAGTGTTTTCCTCCCGTCTCATTTGTTGTTTCTTCATTTCTGATGACAGTTATTTCAAACTCTTTTCTCTCTTGTGATTTTTTTCCTTAGTGTCTGGATGTTTACCTCATTATTTTGTGCTTCAACCTTTCGGGGGCTTTTAACTGGACTTTTGTCCTAGTTCATTTCTCCAAAATTTCTTCTTGTTGGTTTAACCATTCCATATAGTATGTTATGAGATCCTTCTCTCAGTACTTTTCAAATTACTGATCACTCTTGCCTGGATTGACTTGTGTCTAAGTAAGGTAATTCAAGGGGTCACAGTTGTAGAAATTGACAGTTGTTTCAATATTATTTTAGTCCCTGAGTTGGAGCACAATGGCTTCAAAAGCCTCTTTTGTTTTTTTCTTCACCCTAGCCTGAGGGCTTTTAAACTATATGTAGGTTTCTTAGCTTAATCACTGACTCCTGAGCAAGAGATAAAGCATGGCGGGGCAGAGATAATCTAGTGGTTATGCAAAGAGACTCTCACAGCCCCACCACTAGGTCACCAAGGGATAGATCTTCTCCTGAGTTTCTTGCTTAGTTCTCTGTCTCCTGGTGTCAGCACAGGGCCTCCCCTACCCTCCGCCACTCCAGATTCTGAGGGCAGAAGTAATGAGGGTTCACAATTGCATTTGGTGAGTCTTATAGGAGTCCTCTCTTCCCTTCAGCTGTCTTTTTGTTGGTGAAACAGACTGGAGGTGGTGTCTCAACTGGTGAACTGTTACCACCCACTTAAACTCTCCCTAGGCTCCTTTCTGTCCATGAACCACACATGTTTGCACTCACCAGTGATTTGGTGAGTTACTGAAGTTATTCTAGTCCTGTCTTTTTGCAGCCCCAGGTGGTCTCCTTTGGTATTCCTACTTGACCTGGGAGAGGAGAGAAATACCAGAGGAACATATGGGCCATTCACACTTAAATAGTTGACCTTATCCAACTTTTGTAGTCACTTCTTTATTTGACAAATTTAGGCTTTCTCCCAGTTGTTAAAGTGTTGTGTGTCCTTTGTTGTATGCAAACCAGTATTAGGTTTATGGGATCTGACCTCAAGTTAGGGAGGAAGTAGACCCAAGATTCTAGTGGGGTCTCAGTTAGAAAATCTTTTTTCTGCATTTACTTGTTTGATGATTCTAATAAAGATAGTTATAGGGACAATAATTTTTCTTTTCTAGATCTATATTTTGTCAGTATAACTTTTGGCCAGTTGCATAGTGTTTCTTCTGATGCTTATCAATAATGCTGATGCTCTGTTAATTGAGATATAAAGATGGAAGAATATTTCTTACTTATTTTTGTATAGTTTACTGAGTATATAGAGTGATTATGGGAAATTAAGGGGTAGTAGAGGAGGTTTTTAAACCTAAGTAATAAATATATGATTAGTGAATTTTAAAAATTTTTTCCTTAATTTTTTTATTTATTCCCTTCTGTTGCCCTTGTTGTTTTATTGTTGTAGTTATTATTTTGTTATAGATGTCATTGTTGTTGGATAGGACAGAAAGAAATGGAGAGAAGAGGGGAAGACAGAGAGGGGGAGAGAAAGAGAGACATCTGCAGACCTGTGATGTGGCCCCTTGCAGGTGGAGAGCTGGGGGCTCAAACCGGGATCCTTATGCCAGTCCTTGCGCTTTGCGCCACTTGACTTAACCCGCTACACTACCGCTTTACTCCTCATTGGTGGATTTATGATGCCTTCTTTAGGCCATTCTATTAGATTTCCAGGCCTACTAGTTCTAAGTCTAATCTTGGAGGGCCATTATGCACTTTTCCTTTGAGGTATATAACTGTCCCTTGTGTGTGGATACATGTCCACACAGGCCTAGTACCCTAGTTCCTAGACTGTAGCCAATATCTGTAATGGTGTTAGAAAATGTGCCATCTGAAATGGAAGTAGTATTCCTGTATCAAAGAAAGACCTCAGCAGACTGGAGTATTTGGGTGGTTGATGTCTCAGGCTGGCATCTCTGGAGACAGTCTGCAGCAGCAAGTCAGTAGCAGCATGACATGATATGGTGGCACTGGTGGCGCTGATGTACTTGGGGCCAACAGAGACAGTGTGACAGCTTAAGGTATCAGAGAGAAAAAAATATCAAGAAGTATGAGCACAGGTTCCTGGACCAGGAGAAATATGGATCTTAAAGAGAATGGAAAAGACTTACTTATAGTCTTTTTTAAAAAATTTTTTATTTGTAAAAAAGAAACATTGAAAAAACCATAGGATAAGAGGGGTACAACTTCACACAATTCCCACCACCAGACCTCCGTATCCCATCCCCTCCCCTGATAGCTTTCCTATTCTTTAACCCTCTGGAAGTATGGACCCAAGATCATTGTGGTACGCAGAAGGTTGAAGGTCTGGCTTCTGTAATTGCTTCCCTGCTGAACATGGGTTTGACGGGTCAATCCATACTCCCAGCCTGTCTCTTTCCCTAGTAGGGAAGGGCTCTGGAGAAGGGCTCTGGGGAAGCAGAGTTCCAAGGCACATTGGTAGGGTTGTCTGTCCAGGGAAGTCTGGTCGCATCCTGCTAGCATCGGGGAACCTGGTGGCTGAATTACTTATAGTCTTAAAAAGAGTTTAAAATAGCAGTAGTTAGTTATTATTATAACCAAGTTATTTGGGAACTTGTTTTGCTCTTTGAAAATCCAATGTTTAGGATTTACCATAACATACTTGATCTCACTATGTTTTATGCCATTTAAGGATGTCTACTAATAACAGCATCTTAGACACTGACAGGGCCAGACGGTTTTGATCTATCTGACCTAAGATTGTAGGTAACTTGGGTATTTGAAATATATATATATAAAGAGCTGCGTATAACATTTAAGCCCAGTATCAGAATTTGATTATCTTCCAAATCTGAGACATTAAGTACTTTGGCTAAAGAAAATATGTACACTCAGAGCTATGATCTAGGCAGTTAAAGGACTGGAAGTATGAAATATGCTTTTCACCCCTGACATATTGAATCAAAAGAGATCTATAAGATTTTAAGTGAATAGGAGTACAGTTTCACAAATATGTTTAAATTTTTCTATCTTCTTGATAGATTGATACTTTTATCAATGTGTGGTACCCATCTTCATCTTTTATAACAAATTTTTACTTGAAGTATATATTACTTGGCATAAGCTCACTTCTACTTCCATTTTATATAAAATACATATTTATATATTTTTCACTTGCAATCTATTTGTGCCATGGGATCTAAAGTGAATCTCTTATAGACATGATTGTTTGTATTATGGTTATTTATTTTGCAATCCATTCTGCAGGTCTCTGCCTTTTAATTGATAAGTACAGTCCATTTGAGTTTAAACTGATTAATGGTAATGAAGGGTTACTTCAGCCATTTTGCTACTTGCTTTCAATGTGTCATATGTTCTTGGTTCTTTGACTTTTCCATTACTACCTTCTTTTGTGTTTTCTTTTCTGGTATACCATTTATATTTTATTTCATTTCCTTTCCTGCCAGTTTTTTAAAATATTTATTTATTCCCTTTTGTTACCCTGTTGTTTTATTGTTGTAGTTATTATTGTTGTTATTGATGTCGTCATTGTTGGATAGGACAGAGAGAAATGGAGAGAGGAGGGGAAGACAGAGAGGGGGAGAGAAAGATATATACCTGCAGACCTGTTTCACCACCCATGAAGTGACTCCCCTGCATGTGGGGAGCTGGGGGCTTGAACTGACATCTACGCCAGTCCTTGCGCTTTGCACCACATGTGCTTAACCGTCTGCGCTACCGCCCGACTCCCTCTGCACAGTTTTAGTTATTTTTCTAGGTGATTATTCTGGTGACTATAGCTTACATCTTACATCTATAACACTCCAGTTGAGTTGATACTGAGTTAGCTTTCATAAGTTTCAAAGTTAGCTTTCATCCCAGACTCTGCTTCTGTATATGTCTGTCCCCATTTTATGATCTATTTACTGAAAATGCATCTTTATACATTTATGATAAAAGATGGTGAGTGACTGCTTGAATGAATTCTCAACACTTTTTGAAGTAGGTATTAAAAGTCAGGTACCATGCCAGATACTGAGGATGCCAAGGTGATACAGACATGCTCTTTCTAGACATCACTAATCTTTACATGCTCTAATTTTCTTAAGAGATCAAGAAAACTTCTGGTGGAAGATGTGGTGTTAACTCAATGTTTATATCATTAAACTACTTTCATTTAATGGTGAAGATCTCTAATTCTGTCTTCTCATAGCCCTCAGCTTGAATCTTAATTCTGTCCTATCTGTGACCTTGGACAATTGCATAATCTTAGTGTATCTATATAAAACTAGGCCAATAATCATATCTGTCTCACAGGTTTATCAGGCAGAAATAAAACAAAACATTTAGTATACCCCTTGGTACATAGTGCTTAATACATATGTGTATTAATTGGGTGAAAAAAAATTCTTAGGCAAGAATTTTTAAGGTAGTTTGTTACACTAGTCATTGTGATGATTTGTTACAATGGTCATTCAAAAATTTTGAGTAAAATTCCTTTAATAGTGAAATGTACAGTGTGTTCTATACTGAACACATCTGGCATGCTAAACAATCTGCAGACACAGAGACCTTCAGATGGCACATCGATATAAATTACTTTGCCATTATGTTCATAGCTAGATATTTGTTTATGTAGGAACATATATCAACTAACGTAACTTATTTTTGAGAACTGTGAACATTTTTTTTAAACTTTAAAAAAAAATTTTTATTTAAGAAAGGATTAATGAACAAAAACATAAGGTAGGAGGGGTACAACTCCACACAATTCCCACCACCCAATCTTCATAACCCACCCCCTCCCATGATAGCTTTCCCATTCTCTAGCCCTCTGGGAACATGGACCCAGGGTCATTGAGGGTTGCAGAAGGTAGAAGGTCTGGCTTCTGTAATTGCTTCCCCGCTGAACATGTGCGTTGACTGGTTGGTCCATACTCCCAGTCTGCCTCTCTCTTTCCCTAGTAAGGTGTGTCTCTGGGGAAGCTGAGCTCCAGGATACATTGGTGGGGTCTTCAATCCAGGGAAGCCTAGCCAGCATCCTGGTGGCATCTGGAACCTGGTGATTGAAAAGAGAGTTAACATATGAAGCCAAACAATTTGTTGAGCAATCATGGATCCCATGATTGGGATAGTGGAGAGGAAGTGTTAGGGAGGTACTCACTGCAAACTCTAGTGTACTACTGCTTTCAGGTATATATTTTGCAGTAGTTTATGGATACGTGTGCACATAAGCTCTCTCTCACAGAAACTGGTGTATATCTAGGTTTTGGGACTTTGTTAGAAAGTGAACTACCTGAGATGAAATTAGAGTGTACTATAAAAGGAAAGGTCTCACCCGAGTAATGAAGCTGAAGGGTTGTCATTCCACACGTGAAGTCTCTGGACACAGTCTGAGGTGAAGCATGTTGAGGTGGCAATCGTTGCGTTGGTTAGGTTGTGATCGGCGGATGCAATATTATTTGGTTTGGATTGGGAGATGCATACGGGAAAGTGGGCCCAATCCAAGGGTTCCAGGACTGGGGGAAGTAGGGGCTCTATAGTGGAGATGTGAGGTTCCTGCTGTCTTAGGGTTCAAAAAGACAATCGATAGTTAATGTTAGCATCACATTATTTGTTAATTGGGTTAACTTTGAAAAGTCCTTTTGTTATGGTTTGCTGTACAGTATCCAGTATCTTGTATATAGCTGTGCTATTGGATGCTTCTAATCTACTTGGTCTAGGCTTTTGAGAGAGTCCGCATATCAAATACACAGCCTATATATTAAAAGGATTCAGTTTGTGTTTTGAGCAACTTTGAGACATACAATTGATTTTCCCCTTCTCATATTAATTAACTACTGATTTATATGTCTACATTTTGCTAGGAGTGTACATAAACACCATTCCCACCACCAAAAGACTGTGACCCATCCCTCCCGCCCACTCCCACCCCCCACTGGCCCAGGAAGCTGCATGTCTACCCCTCACCACTGGGTTTTTACTTTGGTGCCCTACTTACAATTTGATCAGGTCCTGCTTTTAGTTTCCCTTTCAGATCTTCTTAATCAACTTCTGTTGATGAGTGGGATCATCCCATACTCATCTTTATCTTTCTGACTTAGTTCACTTAACATAATTCCTTCTAGCTCTGTCCAAGATGGGTCAGAGAAGGTGGGTTCATTGTTTTTGATAGCTGCATAGTATTCCATTGTGTATATATACCACAGCTTTCTCAGCCACTCATCTGTTGTTGGGCACCTGGGTTGCTTCCAGGTTTTAGCTATTATGAATTGTGCTGCTATGAACATAGGAGTACACACCTCTTTTTGGTTGGGTGTTACGGAGTCCTTGGGGTATAACCCCAGGAGAGGAATTACTGGATCATATGGAAGGTCCATGTCTAGCCTTCTGAGAGTTTTCCAGATTGCTCTTCACAGAGGCTGTACCAATTTACATTCCCACCAGCAATGTAAAAGGGTTCCTCTGTCTCCACATCCTCTCCAGCATTTGTTGCTGCTGTCCTTTTTTGATATATGCCATTCTTACAGGAGTGAGGTGGTATCTTAGTGTTGTCTTAATTTGCATTTCTCTGCCAATCATTGACCTAGAGCAGTTTTTCATATGTTTGTTAGCCTTTTGGATCTCCTCTGTAGTGAATGTTTTGTTCATATCCTCTGCCCATTTATGGATGGGGTCATTTGCTTTTTTGGTGCTAAGTTTGCTGAGCTCTTTATATATTTTGGTGATTTTTTAAAACTTTTTAAAAAAAATATTTATTTTATTTATTTATTCCCTTTTGTTGCCCTTGTTGTTTTATTGTTATAGTTATTATTGTTGTTGTTGTTGGATAGGACAGAGAGAAATGGAGAGAGGAGGGGAAGACAGAGAGGAGGAGAGAAAGATAGACACCTGCAGACCTGCTTCACCACCTGTGAAGCGACTCCCCTGCAGGTGGAGAGCCGGGGTTCGAATCGGGATCCTTATGCTGGTCCTTGTGCTTTGCGCCACCTGCGCTTAACCCGCTGCGCTACAGCCCGACTCCCGAACTGTGAACATTTTAAGGCTAATTTTAGTGACAATGATACATTTCCTCCAGGTTATGAAATAATTTCTGCTTGTGACTTAAGCTGTCAAGAAACCTGTGTAAACTCTTGCGGAACATTCCAGAACTTAGGGGGGAGAAAGGACTTGCTAAGTGGTGCCTCAGTGGGCTGAATCAGGGGCACTGCTGTGTCTGTGCTGTGTCCATGGGCTGCTGGCCAAGGCAAGTAGTGACTGAATTTCAGCCTGGGCAAAACTATTTCTGTCCAGAGGCAAAAGAACTGTTTGGATGAGCCAGAAGGGCCTTGATTAGGTTTCTCATGCCAACTGGGTGGAACCTACCCAGAGAAAGCCAACTCATTGAGTTCTATGTCCTGCCAGTTTCTCAATGTCATAAGCATTTGTATCTCTGCAGTGCATCAAGCCTGTGCTCGCTGCTCAGAAAATGCATGTGGAATCAATAAATGAATATTAGCCAGAGAACAAAGGGCCTTAATAAGATTACCTTTGCATGTATTAACTGTGAGAAGCGAGGAATTCTCCATATTTTTTGACATGCAACATAAATTGTGCCTAATTACCATATCCTGAAGGAATTTCAAGTAAGGGTGAATAGGAAGCATGGCCTTGTAAGTATGGACATTGCTTCCCTGTGTAATGCAGGGCATGAGGCTGGGAGATAGCTCACCTGGTAGAGCACACACTTCCCCATGTGTGAGAACTCAGGTTCAATGCTATATCGGAGCACAGTGCAAAGGGGGGATTTCATGAGTGGTGGAGCAGGGCAGTGGTGTCCCTCCTATTTCGTTTCTCTGTGCTCCTCTCTGTCTGTCACCCTCTACAAAAATTGGAGGAATTGTGTAGGCACAGAGCCCCAGCAATAATAATGGTGGCAACAAACAGACACCTCCCCCAAAAGACCTAAAATTAAAACAAAAGAACTTTAATGTAACAACGTGCTTATGCATTACTCAGCTCACACTGGTGTGGTTCTGGGGGGAGCCTGAGGCATGGAAGTCTTTTTACATAACCATTGTTATCTACCTTTGGTTTGATTCTTAAGTTTCTTACATAATGTCAGCAATTTTTGTAGGAGGCATTAAGCACAGAGAAGTTAAGTGACTTGTAGGTCCTAGGTCACAGGGCTAGTGTGTGGTAAATCAGGTACTAACTGTAGACTTCACCTTCTTACCGACTGTGTATGCTGCCATGCCCAGCTACTCCACCCTCAGAGTCCCAGTCACACTTTGCGGGGGGGGGGGGGGGGGGGGGGGGGGGGGCCTGTAAATCCCATTCATCACTTTGGGGCCTGAAGGGCTGCATCCTAATTAGACCTTGAGCTCCCTGAGGGCGGGGCCACACTTTTCTGTTTACCTTTGTCTCCCCTGAGGCATCTTGTTGAAGTGACTTCATAGGTCATTTCTGAAGAGATATTTGAAGGGCAAGACTGTAGTGGAATTTAAGTAGCACCCAGGTGAAAGTATTGTTAGATAAAAATAAATCCTTATATTTCAACAACCTGCCTTTGGCACACAGGCATGGCCATCATGTGTTGAATTTTAAGGCAGAGGTATCTGATGCCGTGGTTAAGACAAATGCCAAAGACTACAAGAAGCAGGGGAGGATGTTGCTGATTCCTTGATCCAGACTTCCTTCCCTCTCTAGACCTGTGAGGCAATCTTTCCAAGCCTCCCAGTTTGACACTTAGTTACAGCAGTCCTGGAACCAGAAAGCAGTGACTGTCTTATGCCTATTGGGCTACTATAACAGCATACCTCTATAAACAATTGAAGTTCATTTTTCACCATCTCGAGGTTGGGGTTCAAGATGTAGGCAGAGGGGCAGGAGATGGGTCACTAGGTTGGGTGCACACCTTACCATGTGTTTACCTTACCATGTGTCCACCTGTGTTTGAGCCCCTGGCTACCACGTGGGAGCACTTGTACAGGGGAAGCTCCAGGAGCAATGGAACAATGCTGTGGTGTTTCCTCTCTCTCTCTCTTTCCCTCCCCCCCCCCGTGTCTCCCCCTCTAACAGATAAAAGAAAATAAATGAGTTTGCAGGGAGGGAAGGAAACATGCAAGCATGGAATCCCAGTGATAACCCTGGTGGTAAAATGAAATGAAATGAAATAAAATAAAATAGGGTAAATATTGGGCTGAGGTACACCCAGGAGAGCATACATGTTACCATGTGCAAGAGTGTCCATGTACAAGGTTGCAGGTTCAAGCCCTGCCCCACTGGCAGAGGGGAAGCTTTGTGAATACTGAAGCTGTGTGCAAGTTTCTCACTTTCCTCCATTCCATTCCCCATTGTCTCTCAATTTCTCTCTGTCTCTCTAAACACAAAAATCTCTGGGAATGGTAGATTTGTTGTGTAGTCACTGAGTACTAGCAATAACCTGGTGGCAATTAAAAATGACATACAATAAAAATAGGATATGTAGGCACAACCACTGTTGATGAGGGTGAGGAGCCACTTCCATACAGGCTGGAAAGAATGAGGAATCCCTTCCTGGATTTTAATTTTATTTTTTATAAACAAGTATTCCCATTCCTGGAGTGGTGGAATTGTGCAGGCATGGAGCCCTGGTGATAACATTGGTGGTAAAAACAAAATAAAAACCAAAGTAAAGTTACTGCTAGGAACTAAAAATTATGTCTCATCCAAATTCAACCTCACCTTTAAAGGAAATGTCTTAGGATATGAATTCCATCTACATGACTGGGATTAGTGCATTATTTAAAAAAAAAAGAGCTCCAGAGTGTAATAGAAAGTGTGTGTGTGTGTGTGTGTGTGTGAGAGAGAGAGAGAGAGAGAGAGAGAGAGAGAGAGAGAAGAAAGGAGAGAAGAGAAGAGAAGAGAAGAGATACATCACAACTCCACTGCTTGTGAAGCTACCTCATGCAGGTGTTCTTTTGTGGTGGCCAGGAATTTGAACCTGGGTCCTTATGCATGGTCATGTTGTGTCTCCCTGGTGAGTCATCTCTTGGCCATCAGTAACTTTAGCTTTGAATCCATCCTCACCTCTTCATTAACCAGTAGAATGTGCTGAGCTTTTAGTGCTGTCTGTGTATGGAAAGTGGAGGAAAAGAGGTGCCACATGAGGATCAATAGCCTCTGCTTGGAGAGTCTGCAATTTCTCTTTTTTATTATTAGTGATTTAATATTGATTTACAAACTCACATGTCAACAGGGGTATAATTCCATTCCATTCCTACCACCAGAGTTCTGAATCCCAAGTCCCTCCATTGCAAACCACCGTGGTTCTCCCAAGGTTGGAGACATGGATTAACTGTCATCTCCACAACTATCTGTCTCCATTTGTACATAATTGCCCCCTTTTTCTTCCACGTCCCATTCTCTCTTCCTCTCCAAGCCCCACATAACCCTATTACTACATCCAAATATCTCTCCCCTTTCCATCCTCTCTCTCTAGGGGCTTGATGGAGCTGGAGTTCAGAGCCCTCTTATCCTCTCCCTCTTATCACTTCTCCACTGGGATTATGGATCAGAGTTGTTTTTGAGGTGCAGAAGGTAGGAGTTCTGGCTTTTGTAATTGCTTCTCCACTGGAATTGGGTGTTACCAGGTGAATCCATACCCCCAGCCTGTTTCTATCTTCCTCTAGTGGGTGCGGGCTCTGGAGAGGTGAGTTTCCAGGACACACTGGTCATCTGTCCGGAAAAATCAGGATGGAATCATGGTAGCATCTGCAACTTGGTGTCTGAAAGGTGGCAGAACATAAAGTGAGACAAAATGGTTAGTGAACAGGAACCAAAAAGTAGAAACAGAACAGATGAGATTAGGGATTATAGGCTAGAAGAAAGCTCTGAAGTCCATTTTAGGCATGTTTCTAGGGGTCCACAACTATGGTAGTTTTTAAAAATTTTTTATCACATTTTAATCATTATTCATGACTATGGTAGTTTTTTATTGAGTTTGGTAGCTAGCATGAAGTTGGATAAAAAAATGTTGTATGAGAAATGGTGTCAGAGTAGAGAGTTGGGTTAGGGCAGAGAGTAAACTTCCATTCTTGAAAATATTCTGTGGATAGAATTAACTATTTATGTCCATATACCCACTCCATGATGTATGTATATGTATATGTATATGTATATGTATATGTATATGTATATGTATATGTATATGTATATGTATATGTATATGTATGTGTATATATTGTATACACATACATACATATATATATCTTCAGAGCCTGTGTAATCACTAAGTCCTTTTTGGTCTGTGCTCAGCTCTTTTTAAAATTTATTTTATTTATAAAAAGGAAACATTGACAAAACCATAGGATAAGAGGGATACAACTCCACACAGTTCCCACCACTAGAACTCCATATACCATCCCTCCCCTGATATCTTTCCTATTCTTTAACCCTTTGGGAGTATGGTCCCAAGATCATTGTGGGATGCAGAAGGTGGAAGGTCTGGCTTCTGTAATTGCTTCCCCACTGAACATGGGCATTGACAAGACCATCCATACTCCCAGCCTGTCTCTCTCTCTCTTTCCCTAGTGGGGCGGGGCTCTGGGGAAGCAGAGCTCCAGAACACATTGGTGGGGTCATCTGTCCAGGGAAGTCTGGTTGGCATCATGCTAGCATCTGGAACCTGGTGGCTGAAAAGAAAGTTAACATATAAAGCCGAACAAACTGTTGACTAATCATGAACCTAAAGGCTGGAATAGTGCAGATGAAGAGTTGGGATATCTCTGTTTTGTAAATAGCTAGTAGGCATATTTTATATTCCAAAGCAACTGTGGCTATACTAATTTTTTCCCCCTGAGCCTGAATTCTGAAATGCAGGTGGATCCAAGTTATTGTCTGGGGAGATGATGTCATGGCTGAAAAAAGGACCAGAAATCTGGATCTGGGAAGAGTTTAGCTCCCAAATATGGGAAAGGTGTATAGATATTGTTGACTGTAAACCCCATAGATTTGATGTGATCTGGGGCCCATATTCAGCTTAGAAGCCTATGTGACCTCTG
Organism: Erinaceus europaeus; assembly: GCF_950295315.1. Lineage (NCBI taxonomy): Eukaryota > Metazoa > Chordata > Mammalia > Eulipotyphla > Erinaceidae > Erinaceus > Erinaceus europaeus. Next base: position 37,230,751 of record NC_080176.1, read on the forward strand.
CATCCCTATATATCTGAGTTCACATTCTGTGGTCATAAGTAGGAACATTCCATGCTGCCCCAGTATCAACCCATCTTCCTCAGGTGTAGCATAGAGTATGTTGTCTAGCCTCCGTTTGGAGGATGGAACACTCTCTACCATTGTTGATCCAAGTTGAGGGCAAGGTCCTACGGGGGCTGAGCTCAGCTTTTGGCCACAGCTGGGAACAATGCAGGCCACACTCATTTCAGGATCATTCTTCCTCAAGTGGCAGGGCAGGATACCCCAGCCTCCCTTTAGAGGTTCTATGATGAGGGCAACGTCCTGAGAGGGCCCACAAGAGGGCTTGTGATGATGTTCCTGATAGATGTGACTAGTGGTGGTGGAGAGAGGGAACCATTAGAGGTCTAGGCCCATCATGTTTGTGAATCCAAGGATTTTCTGACAAGAGACCCTGATGATGAGGTGGTGTGATATTGACCAACAGGGCCATTACAAAGTGAGCCAGTCTCTTGCCTTTATCCAACTTTTGTAGTCCTCTCTTTGTCTGATGACCTTAGACTTTCTCCCAATTGTTTAAACATTGAGTGTCATTTGTTCAGTACAGATGGAATTAGCTTTTTGGGATCTGTCTTCTTTGGGCCTTTCTGTTAGATTGCTAAGCTCATTTAATCTAAGTCTAATCATTAGTTCTGTGACTGGACTACTTAACTGAGTGTATTTTAACACAAAGAAAATAGCTTAAGAAAGGCTGAAAATTTTGCCTAATGTTTTACAACAACAAATGCTACTCAGAATTTGAACCCAATTTGATACGCATGGATATAACATTTGTGTTACCATATCTAGAGTTTGCACTTATCCAATTAAAAAAATACTTGGCACCAATCTAGGTCCCTTTGTTTTATAGATTTCTGAAGCCTCCAAGAACCCAACACACTAGAGGTGCCAACCTGTGAGGGGTGTGAAGAGCCAAGCACTATACTTCTTTGTGCTTTGTAAACACCCTCACATCCCACTGTGTGCAGACATACACAGGAAACTGACAAAAGTGTTGTCCTAATGATTTGCAAACACAGGGTCCAGCAGTAGTGTAGCCGGTTAAGCACACATGGCATGATTTGCAACCACACTGATGTGCCTTTGCTGCCTTCTAGAAGGGAGAATGCTCTGAAGATGAGAACAGATAGGAAGAGAAAAGGAACACAGGAAGCTTCCCCTGTGCATGGTACTCCCTTGCTGCAGCCGAGGGCTTCAGTCCAGGCTCTCTCGCATGTTAAAGTGTGTGCTCTGTAAGGTAAGCTGCCTTCAGGCCCCCTGAAGTAGGTTTATGTTTGCAGGCCATAATATATAAAACAGAGTAAGTCAAGCACAAGGGAGAATGAGGCTATCAAGATATATGCTGGGTAGGGAGATAACTCATTTGGTAGAATTCATATCTTACTATATGTGAGGCCCTGGGTTTAAGCCTTGGCACCAAATACAAGTGCCAGAGATGGTGGAGTGATACTGTGGTATTTCTCTTCTGTCTCTTCATTCTCTCTCTCTCTCTCAAATAATGAATGAATCAGTTAAGCTGGAAATGTTGAGCTGAAGAGGCTGCTTGATAACATGGTGTAGACTTAAACCCTGGTTTCCTTTTAGAGGTCACATTAAAAAATTCCTAGTTCCCCATCTACCCTATGGATTTGTTAATTTATCCTTTCTTAAATAAAAAAATAAATAAAAAATAAAAAATTCCCAGTGAACATGAGATTATGAGGTCACTGTGCAAAATGTCACGATGTTCTGACAATTCTGTTGTTGCTAGGCAACAGACATTTCTGGCCTGTTGTTTACATAATTGACCAAAACATCACTGTGTGGTATATGACTCTATAGTGTTTTTTTAAAATTATTTATTTATTTATTGTATGGAGGCAGAGAGAAATAAAGAGGGGAGGTAGAGATAGACAAAGAGAGAGCAAAAGAGACACCTGCAGCACTGCTTCACTGCTTGCAAAGCTTACCCCTCTAGGTGGGGACCAGGGGCTTGAACCTGGGTCCTTGGGCATTGTAAAATGTGCACTCAACCAGGTGTGTCACCACCTGGCCCTCTGTACTGTGTTTATATTGTGAATTCACTTCAAAGCATTCGATGTGAGAAGCTTTTAGATACAGAAAATGATAAAAAAAATTTAGGAACTAGAGACTATTTTCATTTCTGTCCTGGATAAGTAGAATTGTAGGGTCCTCTGACCTTGGACCTCTGCTCTTTTTACCCGCATAGTCCTGTTCCTGTAGCCCTTCCTACTGCATCTCCTGTTTTCTATGTGACTAGACTGCTAGTCCTAACACAATTCAGGGCATGAGTACCTTGTCTGTGTGTCTCTTAGTAGAGTTGTCTCCATCTGCAGTAGCGCCAGATATAGGTGCTCATTTTTGCAGGGATGGATGGATGACTAAGCCAGCATAAGGACATAAGAATCTTCCTTCTCTCTGTGTGTTCATCTTCTCTGATTTCTGTCAAGCATGTTCTACTTTTTAATTTGTACTGTTACAAATCACTAGGCCTCTGATTTAGTTGGCTTATGGACTAGTCATAGCCTTCCATTTATATTATATTTTCACCATGGCTGCTTGTATGGATGGGTATATTTAAAATAGTATAACAAGCTCTGGGGTAGGTGTGGGGGAAGAGTACAGGTCCTGGAAAAGAATGACAAAGGACCTAGTGGGGTTTGTATTGTTATGTGAAAAAATGAGAAATGTATAAACTATTGTATTTACTGATGACTATAAAATATTAATCCCCCAATAAAGGAAAAAAATAGTATAACAAGTATCTGTGAACTTGTTATGAAAGCCAAAAGTAAAGTTTTGATAACAATTTACATTTAACCATACAGTTTCTCACCTGCTATTGCTGCACAGTCTGGAGTAACTATTATACTGAATCCTTTATTAATATTCCTTTGCTTTCCTTTTTCTATAACTTATCTATTTCTAAAATGTAAGTACTTTTTATGGGGAGCTGGGTGGTAGTGCAGCAGGATAAATACTTTTTGTTTGTTGTCGTATCTTTATAAAAATATGCCTTGCTTATTATTTTTTTTTTCATCACTAAGGCTGTAACACACACACACACACACACACACACACACACACACACACACACACACACACACACATGCTGACGTCCTAGCAGCACTGAAGCACTCTCATGTGGTGGGATTCCAACCTTCTGGGAGAGCTATCTTATCAGTCTTTTCTCTCTCTCTCTCTTTCCTTTTTTTTGCCACCAGGTTTATTGCTGGGGCTTCATGCCTGTACAAGTCCTCGAATATTCTCAGTGGACCTCCCTCCCTCCTTTTCCTCCTTGATAGAGAAACATATAGAGAAGTGCAGATAACACAGCATTGCTACACCACTGATGAAGCCTCCCTTACGCAGTTACCCCATCTGGTGACTGGGGACTCAAACTCAGGTTCTCACACATGTTAAAGTGTGCACTCTGCTGAATGAGCTATCTCTCAGTTCCCTACCATGGTTTTCATTTACTATTACATTGTGCAGAAACAGATGATATATGTAGAAATAAACAAAAAGATTGGCACATTTTTATTACTTGGGCAAGTTAACCACCAAGATTGCATCATTGACTATTCATCTTATTAGTCTGCCCTATGCCAGCATTGACACTAACCTATATAACTGTGGCACTCTTGCCAAATTATTAGCTTTAAAATGTGTGCATTCAAATTACTATTTGCAGTCAAAATTAGTATTTTAGCAAACAGTTCTGGTTATACAATTAGTAGGTGTTAGTGTTCCTTTTTGTGTTAGTTTTTTTTGTTCAGTCTGCTAAATGACACATTTAAAAAAAAAATTATTTATTTATTTTCCCCTTTGTTGCCCTTGTTGTTTTTCATTGTTGTTGTAGTTGTTGTTAGATAGGACAGAGAGAAATGGAGAGAGGAGAGGAAGGCAGAGAGGGGGAGAGAAAGACAGACACCTGCAGACCTGCTTCACCGCCCGTGAAGCGACTCCCCTGCAGGTGGGGAGCCAGGGGCTTTAACCGGGATCCTTAAGCCGACCCTTGCGCTTTGCGCCATGTTCGCTTAAGTGCTGGGCTACTGCCTGACTCCCGACCCAAAAGTTTTATTTGAGGCAACAGAAGGACTTAGCATGTCAACAAAATGACAAGATGATTACAAATGGAAGAAATCTTGGAACCATAATTCCTAGGCTATTGTGAAGGTGCCATTTTAAAGTGAACTGTAGGAAAGATGTATATAACTGAATATCTCCGCGTGTCCAGTAAACCAAAGTTGTGGCTAGTAGGTGGGGGAAAAAGGCTACAGAATGGTGACTAATATGCTATCTCTGTGATTCTGGGCTTAGGCTCTGGCTCAGTAGCATTATGCTTGGTACCTATTGTGTGAATCTTGAGAAAAATGACTTAACCTCTCCTCTTGTTATTTATTTATTTATTTATTTATTTATTTATTTATTTATTTATTACCAGAGCACTGCTCATCTCTGGTTTATGGTAGTGCAGGGGATTGACCTGGGACTTTGGAGCCTCAGGCAGGAGAGTCTGTTTGTATAACCATTATGCTACCTACCCCCCCGCTCCTCTCTGTCTTTTAACCTATGAGACAGGTGGTGATCCTTGGGTACAGATGTGAAGTGCATACACATGGTACCAGGTTCATAATGGGTGTTCTATCCAAGTTTGCTTGAGTTTTTACTATGACTAGTTAAAAACTGGTAGTCACTACACCAGCACTGAAGACATGACCTCCACTCCTCTTATCCACACTACAGAAATGGAGAAATAAGCATATAGATTATAGGTATCTACATTCTTGGAAGAGATATCCTTCTAGCCAGGCATAAAACTTCTAAACTTCAAGGAGTAATAATTTAATTTTTCTTAGCAAATAATTTAAGTGAGAAAATGTTTTTCAGGAAAAGTGGGAAGAATAAAACTCATCAAAGGAAGAAAGTATTTGTTAATGTTTAGCTTTCCTAGTTTCAATAAACCATTCTGTCTCTGATTATAATAACACTATTTACAAGGAAGAAGTAAAAACTGTTTGGAAAAGTTGCTGATGAGCTTGTTCACCTTTTGGTGAGCTGAGCCTGAAGACCTTTCTGCATGGCCACGATGCTGGAGCCTCTGGGTTGGAGTGATGTGTTGAAGAGGAGATGTACTTAGATGCTGAGCTTGGGAACTGCTTCCCCCATGGTGCTGCTTCGGAGTAGAAAGTTAGAAGATAAAGTTGTATGAAATGTACCACCACATGATAGATCCCTCAGCTCCATGTTAGATGAAAGGCATCTAGTCACATATTCACTTATACACTAGGATGAAATTCATCTTTAGGGCCAAAGAACGAACTGTCAGGATGTGCTGCAGGGTCATAGCTACCTTAGGGCCACAGAACACTTCAGGGCAGGCTGCAGGTAGACAGTTTGCTTTTTTGGCCCTCCTCCTCCTCCTCCTTCTCTTCCTCCTCCTCCTCCTCTTCCTCTTCCTCCTCCTCCACCTCCACCTCCACCTCCACCTCCACCTCCACCTCCACCTCCACCTCCACCTCCACCTCCACCTCCACCTCCACCTCCACCTCCACCTCCACCTCCACCTCCACCTCCACCTCCACCTCCACCTCCACCTCCACCTCCACCTCCACCTCCACCTCCACCTCCACCTCCACCTCCACCTCCACCTCCACCTCATCTTTGGGAACTGAATAGTCCATTCTGTGAAGTTTACCATCAGAATCATCTAAAGATATAGATCACAGATTATAGTTATCATGTGGGATAGGATCACAGGATTACATGAAGATCACCAAAGGATCCTGCTTAGGATCTTTTTTTTTTAATTTTCCCTTTTGTTGCCCTTTTTATTGTTATTGTAGTTATTGTTGTTGATGTTGTCATTGTTGGATAGGACAGAGAGAAATGGAGAGAGGAGGGGAAGACAGAGAGGGGGAGAGAAAGATAAGACACCTGCAGACCTGCTTCACCACCTATGAAGTGACTCCCCTGCAGGTGGGGAGCCGGGGTTTTGAACTGGGATCCTTACACCGCTGGTTCCTGCGCTTCGCGCCAAGTGCGCTTAACCCACTGCGCTACCGCCCAACCCCCTGCTTAGGATCTTTTGATTCACTTATAATGTGGTCAGGGCTGTCAATGTAGCCCCTTGGACAGGGTGCTTGCTTTGTCATGGGCATGACCCAGGCTTGAGCCTGGTCCCCACTGCGCTGAAGGGAGGCGCCTGAGTGCTCTGGGGTCTTCTCTCTGTTTCTCCATCTCTGTCTCATCCTTTCTATCTGGAAAAATAGTCTACCTGGAGAAGTAAAGCCCCAGTGATGACAACAAATAAAATAGATAGTATATACATATAAGATATGTGTTTAGCTTTTGGGATGCCTATAAAATTCTGTGTCTCAGAAAAACAGAATCAAGAGAGTCTGCCTATCAAAAGAAATGAATTCAGCTAGATGTTAGAGATACCAAACATAATCTGCCTCAGTGGGTAGTGCACTGGGTGTGCAAATATAAAGTTCCACGTTTGATTCCCATTGAGTATGCCAGAGCAATGCTCTAGTTCTCTCTACCTCTCTCATTAATGGATAAATAAATTCTTTTAAAAAGTGGATTCACCTTTGACTACTTAATTATTTGCCAACTACTCATGACAGCCATGTCTCCTTAACTTACCTTTAAAATCTTGTCTTTTATTATTTGTGATATCACTTAGCCGAGACCAGCTTGTCTCCGTATCTTTGCTTTCTCCATCTGCGACAGGTTTCCTGTTTTGTGTTCACAGTCACTCACCCATGCCGTTATCTGTCCTTACAGACAGCTTAAACCTCTACCAGGTCAACAGTATAAGTCACCTGGAAAGTGTTATGCAAAAAACCTAGGTTCAAACCCGGTGACCCCTTCAACATTGGCAGAAGTTTCAGTGCTGTGGTAACCTTCTCTCTTTCCCTCTGTCTCTGTCTATCTGAAAAAGTTGACTTGGAGAAATTCAGTTCTGGCAGTAACAGATAAAAAAAATTACACCTCTTCCATCCTGTCTTTCTTAAACCCAGGGACTTTGGACTAGTTTTCTAATCTTTATGTTCACATTGTAGTTCTATTCCCTCCTTCCTTCCTTCCTTCCTTCCTTCCTTCCTTCCTTCCTTCCTTCCTTCCTTCCTTCTTGCCTTCCTGCCTTCCTTCCTTCCTCTCTCCATTCCTTCCTTCTTTTTTTTTTTAGCAATTTCTTTTTTTCTTTTTCTTTCATAATTTCTTTTTTTAAAAATTTTTTTTATTTAAGAAAGGATTAATTAACAAAACCATAGGGTAGGAGGGGTACAACTCCACACAGTTCCCACCACCCAATCTCCATATCCCACCCCCTCCCCCGATAGCTTTCCCATTCTCTAGCCCTCTGGGAGCATGGACCCAGGGTCATTGAGGGTTGCAGAAGGTAGAAGGTCTGGCTTCTGTAATAGCTTCCCCGCTGAACATGGGCGTTGACTGGTCGGTCCATACTCACTGTCTGCCTCTCTCTTTCCCTAGTAGGGTGGGTCTCTGGGGAAGCTGAGCTCCAGGACACATTGGTGGGGTCTTCAATCCAGGGAAGCCTGGCTAGCATCCTGATGGCATCTGGAACCTGGTGATTGAAAAGAGAGTTAACATACAAAGTCAAACAAATTGTTGAGCAATCATGGACCCAAAGCTTGGAATAGTGGAGAGGAAGTGTTAGGGAGGTACTCACTGCAAACTCTATTGTACTTCTGCTTTCAGGTATATATTTTGCAGTAGTTTATGGATACGTGTGAACATATGCTCTCTCTCACAGAAACTGGTGTATATCTAGGTTTTGGGACTTTGTTAGAAAGTGAACCACCTGAGATGAAATTAGAGTGTACTATAAAAGGAAAGGTCTCACCCGAGTAATGAAGCTGAAGGGTTGTCATTCCACACGTGAAGTCTCTGGACACAGTCTGAGGTGAAGCATGTTGAGGTGGCAGTCGTTGCGTTGGTTAGGTTGTGGTCGGTGGATGCAATATTATTTGATATGGATTGGGAGAGGCATACGGGAAAGTGGGCCCTATCCAAGGGTTCCAGGACTGGGGGAAGTAGGGGCTCTATAGTGGAGATGTGAGGTTCCTGCTGTCTTAGGGTTCAAAAAAGACAATCGATAGTTAATGTTAGCATCACATTATTTGATAATTGGGTTAACTTTGAAAAGTCCTTTTGTTATGGTTTGCTGTACAGTACCCAATATCTTGTATATAGCTGTGCTATTGGATGCTTTTTAAAACAATTTCTATACTCTGTGCCTCTAATGGGACTGTGGACAGAGATCTTTGTATATCCCTGTTACAACTTGCCAAAAGTAAAAAAGATTTGTTGAAGGAAGAAATCTTTGCATTGTAAGTGTGATGGACTCTTCTTAAGTGTCATACTGGGAAAGAAGAAACTATCTGTAAAAGATGCAAGAGAAATAGAATCTATATGCTAGACACATGGTAAACAGGCAATATGGCTTATGATTAAATAAAAAATTTGAAAGCTTACTGCTGTCTTCAGAATATATTCTGGTTAATTTATCTTCAATAGCTGGCATCTCTAAATTATTTAAACCAGTCTTTATTTTGCTTGCCTCTTTTACTAGATTGGTAAGAAAAAAAAATCCCTTGAAAATAAAATAGAGCTTTTTTCCCCCCTAGGGCCAGTTTTGTGATTATTGCAATTCTGAGGACCCCAAGAAAGCACATCCAGCTACCAATGCGATTGATGGATCTGAACGCTGGTGGCAGAGTCCTCCTCTCTCCTCTGGCATGTGGTACAACCAAGTCAATGTCACTTTGGATCTAGGGCAGGTGAGTTATGCTTAAGCTAAATTGGGGGAAATTAGTTTGCATCTCTGTTTCTGTGACAAGTGCTGGTATCATCACATGTTAAAGCAAGAAAGTATTTTATTGTTTCTTACAACTGTACAGTTTTCCATTGTGAATGTATACCACATCTGGCTAATCCACTCATCTGTTGTTGAACACTTGGGTTGTTTCCATATTATGGCTACTACAAATAGCGCTGCTATGAACACAGATCTACATAGATCTTTGTATAGATGCCTAGGAGAGGAATTGCTGGATTATGTGGCAGGTTTGTTTTTAATGTTTTCAGGCATCTCCAAACTCTTTCCCACAGGACTGAACCAATTTGCACTCCTGACAGCTGTGGATGGGTTCCTTTCCCCTCTGTAGCTTTGCCAGAACTTGTTTTTGTCCTTTTTGATACAGGCTATTATTCTTATGTGGGTGAAATGGTATCTCATTGTCTTGATTTGAATTTTTCTGATGGTTCCAAGACTTAGAACACTTTTTCATCTGCTTGTTAGTCATTTTCTTTAGTGAACATCTTCTTTGGTAAAAAATCTATCTGATTCTTTCTACCATTTTAACAGGGTTGCTTGTTTTTGGTGTCATAGCAATTACTTAAAAAAAATCAGTTCCACTACTTGTTGCCACCAGGATTTCATGGAATGACTTTTTCAGACAGAAAGAGAGAAGGAGACGGAGGAAGACACCACAGCACTGAAGCTTCCCTTGGTGTGGTAGGGGCTGGGATAGAACTGGGTTCATGAATATGGCAAAGTAAACACTTTTTTAGACAAGTGACCTTGCTGGCCTCGCACTTCAGTTTTAATTTACTAATGGTTGTAAAGCCTTTTATACTCATTTACTTAGCCATTGTGGCTAGAGAGATGGTTCAGCAACAGAGTACATGCCTTGCATGTGTGAAACCCCAGATTTAAAATTTAGTATTAAATAAAATGGTGGCTTGGTGTGCTGGACTCTTCCAAAATACTTTGTTCTGTACGTTTTAATACCAAGTTCCATGCCTCACCCATGTATTAAATGAGTTAAGGTTGCTGTAAATATTTTCATTATCAAAGTTTTTTTTTTAATTGTGGTAAAGTATATATAACATAAAATCTACCATCTTGGCCATTTTTTTTTTTTTTGCCTCCAGGGTCATTGCTGGGGCTCAGTGCCTGCACCATGAATCAACTGCTCCTAGAGGCCATTCCCCCCCCCCTTTTGTTGCTCTTGTAGCCTTGTTGTGGTTATTATTGTTGTTGTTGATGTTGTTCATTGTTGGATAGGACAGAGAGAAATGGAGAGAGGAAGGGAAGACAGAGAGGGGGAGAGAAAGATAGACACCTGCAGACCTGCTTCACTGCCTGTGAAGTGACTTTCCTGCAGGTAGGGAGCCAGGGGCTCCTACTGGGATCCTTCCACTGGTCCCTGCGCTTTGTGCTATGTGTGCTTCACTCGTTGCACTACCGCCCGACCCCCCATCTTGGCCATTTTTAAGATCACAATTCCCCAGTGTTAAGTATATTCACGTTGTTGTCCAACCTGTTTCAGAACTCTTTTTCATTTGGCACACTTGCCACTGTACCCAGCCACTTTTACTCCTCATCCTTCTCTTTGCAGAGACCATACTGCTTCTGTCTTCATGGACTTGATTTTTCTAGGCCACATCTATGAATGTAATCACTTATTTTTCCTTTTACAGCTGACTCATTTTACTCAGCATGACGTCTTTAAAATATTATAGCCTGTATCAGAATTTCCTTCATTTTTAGGTCTGAATAATATTCTGTTATCTGCATACACTACATTTTACTCATCTGTTTATCCTTCAACAGACTTTCCAGTGCAATCCTCTCTCATTTAAGTGCAGGCAGCATCTCGAATAAGATAAATGTTACTCCTGTGATTAGGTGGCATCTTATCAAGAAGTTGGAAGGGATTTACATCTGCACTTTACATTTTTTATTGCTTTTTATTTTTTTATTTATAAAATGGAAACACTGACAAGACCATAGGATTAGAGGGTACAATTCCACAAAATTCCCACCACTAGAACACTATCCCTCCCCTGATAGCTTTCCTATTCTTTAACCCTCTGGGAGCATGGGCCCAAGGTCATTATGGGGTGCAGAAGGTGGAAGGTCTGGCTTCTGTAATTGCTTCCCCGCTGAACATGGGCGTTGACAACTACAACTATATTCCCAGCCTACCTCTCTCTTTCCTTAGTGGGGCGGGGTTCTGGGGAAGTGGGGCTCGAGGACACATTGGTGGGGTCATCTGCCCAGGGAAGTCTGGTTGGTATCATGGTAGCATCTGGAACCTGGTGGCTGAAAGAAGAGTTAAGATATAAAGCAGAACAAATTGTTGACTAATCATGAACCTAAAGGCTGGAATATTGCAGATGAAGATTTGGGGTCTCTGTTTTGGAAATCGCTAGTAAGTTTATTTTAGGTATATTCCAAAGGACCCATGATTATACTATTTTTCTCCTGAGCCTGACATCTGATATGCAGGTGGACCCAGGTTACTGTCAGGGGAGATGATGTCATGGCTGGATAAAGGGTTAGAAAGCTGGGTCAGGGAAGAGATTAGCTCCCAAATATGGGAAAAGTGTATTAATATTGTTGACTATAAACCCCATCGATCTGATCTAGGGCCCGTATTCAGACATTTTACATTTTTTAATGCCCCAAGTTAGTTGATCCCAAGGGAGATTATCCTAGGGTACCACTTCTGATTAGGGCTGCTCTTAAAGGAGCAGAGAAGGAAGAGATTCGAAGCAGGAACAATTTTCCTGCTTATTTGGACTGGAAAACTGGCATGCTAGAAAGTGCCTGTGTGGATGGTCACATGGAGAAGAACTAGTGGGTTTTAGATGCTGAGAAAAGCCCTAGCCAGCAGTCAAAAAAGATGCACAACTTCATTCCTACAGCTACAAAGACCTGAATTTAGCCTGTGCAAACATGAAGACAGTTCATTCTAGGCACCTAGTGGCTACTTTAATTACACCCAGGGAACCTGGGAATCATTCCACATCCAGATTCCTGACCTGTAGAACTTTAAGGTAATAAAAGGGCAATGTTTTAGGCCTGTCGTTTTATAGAAACTTGTCAAGCAGTGATGCAAAACTAATGCGTACTGTTCTCTTCCAGACCAGGGAGTGCTTCCTTTCTATTTTATCCTAGTTACAACAAATATTGAGTAACTTCTATGTCCTGAACATTGTTCTAGGCATTTGGGACACAAAAGGGAGTAAAAATGGTAGAGGGTTCTTTCCTCAAGGCATTTATGTCATCTGGGTCTGAGACATCTTATAAAGATATGCATAATAAATAAATATGAGAGGAGCTAATGAGAACTATGGAAAAAGAAATATAGAATTAGGGCAAGAGAATTATGAGTTCCAGAGACACGGGTAGTTAGAAATTTTAATTAGGATGGTTAGGATAAGGTTTACTGAGCAAAGTCTTGAAGGAGATAGTCATCAGGCATCTGCCATCCAGACAGAGGGAAAAGCCCCTCCTAAAGGAGGTGTTTGTTTAGAAAGTACAAGGAATAGCACAAGGCCAGAATGGCTGAACAGAGTGAAGGAGGGAGAAGTGGCAGGAACACATCAGAGAGATCAGAGATGGGATCAAGTCATCTTTTTTTTAAATGTTTATTTATAAAATGAAAACACCGACAAAACCATAGGATAAAAGGGGTACAATTCCACACAGTTCCCACCACCAGACTTCTGTATCCCATCCCCTCATCTGATAGATTTCTTATTCTTTATCTCTTTGGGAGTATGGACCCTGGGTCATTATGGGGTGCAGAAGATGGTAGGTCTGGCTTCTGTAATTGCTTCTCCACTGGACATGGGTGTTGGCAGGTTGGGGATAAGGTTTTTAAATACATTTATATTTAATGAGATGAAGGGAAATTGTAAAAAGATAGACTATAGAAAGCTCTATCTATACTATGTAAAGCGCTAAAAAAACTAGAGTGGAAAAGTGATATGAATTATGTTATCTGAAGGTATTTTTTTTTCCTCTTTTGTGTTGGGTCAGCATCAGCTTTAACAAGCATTTTTGTAAGAGCTATTCTTTATGCTCTACTGCTTTATCTGCGTATTTTTCCTTTTAAAACATGGAAGATAAATATGTTAATATCAAACTTGTCTTTTTCACTTAATGAGAACTTAAATTCAATTTTGAAGTGTACTAGCCAAATTGACAGCATATATGGTCATAAGAGGGGGGGCTATGTTTCTCCATCTCCTTTTGGACTAATTGGTGATTTTTTTGTCCTTGTCCAAGGAAGTTTGAAAAATAAAACATCACTGTCAAGACTCCACCTTGAAATATAGTTTCCTCTTTGCAGGGTGCTGAGTATAGGGAGTTTATTTGGTTCCCTGGAGCCAGCGGCATTTTCTAGGTTGTCCAAGATTTTTTTTTTTTCCTCCAGTGTTATTGCTGGGGCTTGGAGTCTACACCATGAATCCAAATTTCCTGGAGGCTTTTGTTGCCCTTATTGTTTTTGTTTATTGTGTTTATTATTATTGTTATTGATGTCATTGGATAGGACAGAGAGAAATGGACAGAAGAGGGGAAGACAGAGATGGGGAGAGAAAGATAAACACCTGTAGACCTGCTTCACCTCCTGTGAAGTGACCTCCCCACCCCCACAGATGAGGCCATGTGTGCTTAACCCGCTGCGCTACCGCCTGACCCCCACCCCCCCTTTTTTTTAAAATTAATATCAGAGCACTGATTAGCTCTGGCTTATGGTGGGGGATTGAACCTGGGACTTTGGAGATTCAGGCATGAGAGTCTCTTTGCGTAACCATTATGATATCCCCCCCACCCCGCCCCTAAGTTCTTTTGATTATGAATACTTAATCGGTTAATTTCTGACTCTAGAATTAGAACAACTCCAGTTTTTAAAGGGACAGTCTTTGGGAAATGGAGCCATTTGTTTTTTCTTGGACTTTTTGGTGAGGAGTGACCTTTGGTGACCACCCCTCCCCACCACAAGATGCTTATGTGCCTCAAAAATTCTGTATTCCTTAAAATACAGGCAGAGTCTTCCTCTGATTTTCCTTCTTCTGTTGCAGTATAAGGAAAAATGAGGAGGTGGGTGTGGTAAGGGTCCTCATGGTTCCTTGAGATTAAGGTGGTCTAGAGATTGTGAGAGGCTGACTCTGGTGGGAAGAAGATGGTGAAGTGCTCGGGGGGAGCAAGACATGATTGATAGTAGAGTCAGCATGACCCATCTGCTTCAGGGAAGAGCAGAAAAGTCTTCTTGACCTAGTGGGGATTGTATTGTTATATGGAAAACTGTGAAATGTTATGCATGTACAAACTGTTGTATTTACTGTCGAATGTAAAACATTAATTCCCCAATAAAGAAATAAAAAAGAAAAAAGAACTTAACACAGAACTGCAAAAAAAAAAAATCTTGAGACAAGATCTTTAAGGGCTTCGTGCAACTTGGAATTCTCCCAAAGACTACCATTCTCTCTCTCTCTCTCTTTTATAGTGGGGTAAACAGTTAATTTTATTCATAGATTTTCTTCAAGTTTGGCTGCTAAAGAGTGTCATTTTCAGTGTATTAGCAGTAAAAGAAAAAACACTGAGTTCTTGAACATTCTTGAACATTCTTCTTCTTCTCCTTCTTCTTCTCTTTATCCTTCTTCCTTTTTTGAGTTCTTGAATCTTAACTTTAGTTTCTTGAATTGATTTCATAATGAATTTTCTGAACTCTATCTCCATCATTTTTTCCAGGTCTGTGTTTTTCTGGTTGTCTGTGTATTTCTTACTTTCTGCATTTAGTGTGGCTTTTGTTGTTTATCTATTTTGATTATTACTGCTTTGTCTGATGTATGGCATGTAAAGGTCTTCTCTTATCCTGTTGTGATGGCTGTTCTTTTTGCTGTGCAGAAGCTTTTCATTTTGATATAGTCACAAGGGTTTATTTATTTGTTTGTTTATTTTGGATAAAGATTGAGAAAAATTGAGAAGGGAGAGGCAGGGGAGAGCGTCTGCAGCTGTGGAGCTCCCTCCTTTCTCCATGAATTTGCTTGTTTTTTGCTTTCCTTGCACTTGGACCTGGGTCATTTTTAAAGCTACACTGAAAAGAATTTTGCCCCCTTGTCCACACCTGCAGGGGGGAAAGCTTCATGAGTGGTGAATAAAGGCTACAGGTGCCTCTCTCCCTCTCCCTCCTCTCTCAATTTCTGTCTCTATGCAATAGTACATGAATAAATAAAAATAATATATATTAAATAAAAAAGAATTTTGTCAATGTTTTCCTTTAGCTGTTTGATTATTTCTAGATGCAGAGGTAGCATAATGGGTATACAAAATGACTTCTGTTCCTTTGGCTCTGATGCCCCAAGTTCAATCCCCAGCACCACCAAAAGCTAGAGCTAAGCAGTAATCTGGTAAGAAAAAACAAACAAACAAAAACAAAGCTAAACAAAGAAAGGTTTATTTTTAACTTTTATATGACTTTGGTGGATGAAGCTAAAACAGTTTTTGTAGCCTTTGTCACTTCTGACTCAGTTGGGGAGGAATGCCTGGGCAAGTTTTAATTCTTCTTGAACTGTTGAGCTTTGCAGGGTGAGCTAATTCTACGATTCCTGGCAGACAAAATCACCTAGAAGGCTGACTCAGTTGGATCCCAGAGTGAATACAGTTTAGTCCAGAAAGTAGATGACTCTTGATTTGATCCAATGCCTTGGAACACTCAGGACTTCTTTAGGCTGCAAAACTTCAGGAGACCAGGAACTATATTTTCTTATCCTCACTACATCATGTTTTGCTCCCAGCATTGTACATAATGTTTAGTACATAGTAAATACTTATAAAAGTGTTGTTCAGTGAATATAGAATGACTCAAGGATGGCTCAGGATCAGTCTGAACCTCCCAATGTTAGTGAAAACCTCCCCATGCTTGTGAAAACATGTTGTTAATGTGACTATATAGCAGCAGGAGGGGACCAGTTTTAACTCTATAATTAGTTAGCAGGTTGTTTATACTTGTGTCAGTTGGGCCATTTTGGGTCACTTAAGTATTTTTTTTAGCTATAGTACAGTGAGAAGATAACATCTTATTGGTATACATTTATAAATATTAAACATACCACAATAAAGACATTGAAGTTAAAAAATATGATATCACTACTACAAGGAAGTCAAAAGGTGTGAATTATTACTGACTTAAATAAAAATTCATTATCTGAATAAATATGGTATTAACGAACATGTGAGACTTTGCTTTCAAAGGCAACTAATTCACTAGTGAGTAGAAAAAAATAGGTACCAACAGGGTTGGGCAGATAGCATAATGGTTATGCAAAAAGACTTTCATGTTTGAGGCACAAAGGTCCTAGATTCAAACCCTAGCACCACCATATAAGCCAGAGCTGAGCATTACTCTGGTAAATAAGTAAGTAAGTGAACAAATAAATAAAGGCACCAACTAAGTCACCTTGCCACTGACTGGGGTGGGGGTGTATTTTTTATCTTCTATGCTATGCTGAAACTAAAAATGCTATCTGTCCTTGAAATATCTTTTAAGAATTTTATATACTAAGAAGGATCTGGCAACATAGCATTTGTTTTTATATACAAAAAGCTCAAACAAAGACTAGAATCCTTGATGTGTATTCACTTAGCTCTCTGAACAAGTGCCTTGGTAATATATTTTAGTGAATACATTTCAAGATCTTTATATATTGCTATGGGGAAAAAATGTCTGGGAAGTAGTTTTTAATCCTAAAACCTATGCATTCTTTGGCCATGTTGACTTCTCCAGTATTTTTTCTCAATTGGTTGTATTTGTCCATCATATACCTATTTTCTGAAGTCATAAAAGTGAGTCACAATTTATGATCTGTATTATTTGTGATCGTCACTTAAGATTATTTAATATTGACACATAAATCCTTACTATAATGCTAAACACAATGCAAGCCTATTTCTCAGTCATGTAACAGGTCAAATGTAATGGCTCCCTCCCCCCCCCCCCCAAGCAGCTCTTCACCAAACAGTGGCTCCACTACCATCAACACAAAATTCCCAAGGTCCTGAAGGGGCCAGGGCTCATCTCTGGTCTACCCAGCAGAAGTGAGAAGAGAACATAGAAGATCACAAGTAGAAAGTTTTCATGCAATGGATTACAAGTAGCACAGTCTTCATTTTGTATGTTCTCATTTGCCTGCCTAAAATTAGTCATATGATTCCACGTAACTGCAGAGGAGGCTCAGAAATGTAGTCTAGTGCTGTCTAAGAAGTGGAAGCAAACTAACCAAAGCAGTCTCCTCTGCCCTGTGCTGTAGGGATTGAACACCAGTGCTGTGTCTCTCTTCTCAGCCATGGTGGTAGCAGTTATGTACAGAACCTGTAAGATCCAGGTTGCTTCTTTCTCAGAGCTGGTTTACTGTTGTCATTAAAATAAAAAGGGATTTGGGACCATTCAAACCTTCCCTGTGCAAGAAAGTGCATTTAGTTGCCCTGGGTAACTAAAGAAAGGAAAGGGCCATCTTTCCAAGGCCAACTAGACATAACAAAGGAGACCACCTGGGGCTGCAACACGACAGGACTAGAACAACTTCAGGAACCCACCAAATCACTGGTGAGTGCAAACATGTGTGGCTCTCAGACAGAGAGGAGCCTAGGGACAGATTAAGTGGCTGGTAACAGTCTGGCAGTTTACCAGTTGAGACACCACCTCCAGTCTGTTTCACCAACAAACAGACAGCTGAAGGGAGGAGAGGACTCTCCTAAGACTCACCAAACGCAACTGTGAGTCTCCATTGCTACTGCCCTCAGAATCTGGAGCAGCGGGGGGGGGAAGGAGGGAAGGCCCTGTGCTGACACCAGGAGACAGAGAACTAATCAGGAAACTCAGGAGAAGATCTATCCCTTGGTGACCTAGTGGTGGGGCTGTGGGAGTCTCTTTGCATAACTACTGGATTATCTCTGCCCCATCCAGCTTTATCTCCTGCTCAGGAGTCAGTGATTAAGCTAAGAAGCCTACATATAGTTTAAAAACCCTCAGGCTCCTATAGCCTACAGAGAAGGAAAAGAACAAAAGAGGCTTTTAAACCACTGTGCTCAAACTCAGGGATTAAAATAATATTGAAACAACTGCCAATTTCCACAACTGTGAAGCCTTTTTTGTCTTACTTAGACACAAGCCAACCCAGGCAAGAGTGATCAGTAATTTGAAAAGTACTGACAGAAGGGCCTCATAACATACTATATGAAATGGTTAAACCAACAAAGAAATATTGGAGAAATGAACTAGGACAAGAGTCCAGCTAAAAGCACCCAAAAGATGAAGCACAAAATAATGAGATCAACATCCAAACACTAGTTAAGTAAATAATCACAGGAGTGAGTAAAGAGTTTGAAAGAATTGTCATCAGAAATGCAGAAACAACAACTGAGACTCTGGAAGAAAACACTAATTATCTCAAGGTTATTAGAGAGCTGAAAGCTGAAATAGCTGAGCTAAGAACACAACTAGCTGAACAAGCTAAAAGGTTATCAGAACAGAGTATCAAAATAGATGAACTCCAGAAAACAGAAGAGGGGAGAGAGAATAGAATAAATGAGGCTGAAGGCAGAATTAGCAAGATGGAGGATGAATTAGAGACAACTAAAAAAGAAGTAAGAGGTCTCAAAAAGAGATTAAGAGATACTGAAAACAACAACAGAGACTTATGGGATGACTTCAGAAGAAACAATATGTGCATTATTGGCATACCAGAGGAAGAAAAAGAGGTAGATGAAGAAAACATTCTTCATGAAATAATAGCTGAGAACTTCTTTAGTCTAGACAACATCAAAGATATAAAGGTTCAAGAAGCCCAGAGGGTCCCAAACAGAACTAACCCAGACTTAAAGACACCAAAACACACCATATTTATAATGAACAGGGACAAAAATAAAGAAAGAATCCTGAAGGCTGCAAGAGAAAAACAGTCACAGAGGAAAACCCGTAAGGTTAGCAGCAGACTTCTCCACATAAACACTACAGGCCAGAAGAGAATGGCAAGGCATCTATTGAGTGCTCAATGAGAAAGGCTTTCAACCAAGACTACTGTATCCTGTTAGACTGTCATTCAGACTAGATGGAGGCATCAAAACCTTCTCAGACAAGCAACAGTTGAAAGAATCAATTATTACCAAGCCTGCCCTGAAAGAAGTTCTGAAAGCTCTCCTATAAACAGTCAGACCACCATACTTATGCCATATGTCAGAGCATTCTAAAAATCTACAAGAATGGCATTAAAATATCTTCAGTATATAATATCAATAAATGTCAATGGTCTGAATTCACCTATTAAAAGACACAGTGTAGGAAGATGGTTGAGAAAACACAAACCAACAATATGTTGTCTGCACTAAACCCATCTAACTCAACAAGACAAACACAGACTCAAAGTGAAAGGATGGAAAACTACCATACAAGCCAATGGCCCACAAAAAAGGGCAGGAACAGCTATTCTCATATCTGACATGATAGACTTTAAAATAAATAAAACTGAAAAAGGGATGGACATTACTTAATACTCAGAGGATCAGTCAATCAATAGGATTTAACAATTATTAACATCTATGCACCCAATGAGAAGCCATCTAAATACATCAAACATCTACTGAAAGAACTACAGAAATATATTAACAACACAGTCATAGTAGGGGACTTCACCCCTCTCTCTCAACTCTGTAGATTGTCTAGGCAGAAAATGAATAGACATGAGGGAACTAAATGAGGAGATAGATAAACTAGAGCTATTGGACATTTTCAGAGCCATTCATCCCAAGAAACTGGAATACACATTCTACTCAAGTCCACTTGGGTCATTCTCAAGGATATACCATATGATAAGCCACAAAGACAGCATCAGCAAATTCAAGAGCATTAATTCTAAAGTGGATTTAAACTAACACTTAACAATCAACAAAAGATTAGTAATGGTCCCAAAATATGGAAGCTCAACAGTACTGGACTTAACAAATACTGGGTCCAAGAGGAAATAAAGGAAGAAATTAAATGTTTTGAGAGTTCAATGAAAATGAAGACACAAGCTATCAAAACATTTGGGGCACAGTTAAGGCAGTACTGAGAGGGAAGTTCATAGCCATAAAAGTACACATTAGGAAACAAGAAAAAGCACAAATGAATAACCTGATTTCATATCTTAAAGCCCTAGAAGAAGAAGAACAAAGGCACCCTAAAGCAACCAGAAGGACAGAAATCACTAAAGTTAGGGCAGAAATCAATAACATTGAAAATAAGAAAACCATACAAAAGATCAATGAAAGTAAATGTTGGTGTTCTCCTCTTCTTTCCCGGATCAACTAGGAATACCAAAGGAGACCACCTGGGACCACAACAAGACAGGACTAGAACGACTACAGGAACCCACCAAATCACCGATGAGTGCAAACACACATTGCTGGTGACAGAGAGGATCCTAGGGAGAGACTAAGTGGCTGGTAACAGTCCGGCAGTTTATCAGTTGAGGCACCACTTCCAGTCTGTTCCACCAACAAGGGGACAGCTGAAGGGAGGAGAGGACTCCCCCGAGACTCACCAAGTACAACCCCAAGTCTCCATTGCTACTGCCCTCAGAATCTGGAGCAGCAGCAGGGGGGGACACCGGGGGACTGAGATCTAACTAGGAAATTCAGGAGAAGAGCTATACCTCGGTGGCATAGCTGTGGGGCTGTGAAAGTCTCTTGGCATAACCACTGGACTATCTCTGCCACACCCTGCCTTATCTCTCGGTCAGGAGTCAGTTATTAAGTTAAGAAGCCTATTTATAGTTAGAAGCCCTCAGGCTCCCGTAGCCTACAGAGAAGGAAAAAAAAATTTAAAAAGAGGCTTTTAAATCACTGAGCTCCAACTCAGGGATTAAAATACTATTGAAACAACTGTTAACTTCCACCACTGTGAAACCTTTAATTACCTTATTTAGACACAAGTCAATCCAGGAAATAGTGATCAGTAATTTGAAAAGTACTAAGAGAGGGAACTCATAACATAATATATAAAATGGGTAAACCAACAAGAAGAAATCTTGGAGAAACTAACCAGGACAATAGTCCAGCTAAAAGCCCCGCAAAGGGTGAAGCAAAAAATAACGAGTTCAACATCCAAACATTAGCTAAGGAAATAATCACAGGGATGAGTAAAGAGTTTGAAAGAATTGTAATCAGAAATACAAGAACAAATGAGACTCTGGAAGAAAACACTAACTATCTCAAGGTTATTAGAGAACTGAAAGCTGAAATAGCTGAGCTAAGAACACAACTAGCTGAACAAGCTAAAACAGTATCAGAACAGGGAAAGAAAATAGATGAACTCCAGAAAACAGTAGAGGGCAGAGAGAATAGAATCAATGAGGCAGAAGACAGAATTAGCAAGTTCGAGGATGAATTAGAGACAACTAAAAAAGAAGTAAGAGATTTCAAAAAGAGATTAAGAGATGCTGAAAACCATAACAGACACCTTTGGGATGACTTCAAAAGAAACAATATATGTATTATTCGTTTACCAGAGGAAGAAAGAGAGGGAGAGGAAGAAAGCATTCTTCAGGCCATAATAGCTGAAAACTTCTCTAGTCTAGACAACATCAAAGACATAAAGATTCAAGAAGCCCAGAGGGTCCCAAACAGAATTAACCCAGACTTAAAGACACCAAGACACATCATATTTAGAATGGAAAGGAATAAGGATAAAGAAAGGATCCTGAAGGCTGCAAGAGAAAAAGAGTCACCTACAGAGGAAAACCCATAACATTAGCAGCAGACTGCTCCACACAAACACTACAGGCCAGAAGAGAATGGCAAGATATCTATCGAGTGCTCAATGAGAAAGGCTTTCAACCAAGACTACTGTATCCTGTTAGACTATCATTCAGACTAGATGGAGGCATCAAAACCTTCTCAGAGAAGCAACAGTTGAAGGAATCAACTATCACCAAGCCAGCCCTGAAAAAAGTTCTGAAAGGTCTTTTATAAACAGTCAGACCATTATAAATAGGACATATATCAGAACACTCTAAAACTCTACAAGAATGGTGTTAAAATATCTTCAATCTTTGATATCAATAAATGTCAATGGCCTGAATTCATCTGTTAAAAGACACACAGTGGGAAGATGGATCAGAAAACACAACCCAACAATATGCTGTCTACAGGAAACCCACCTAACTCAACAAGACAAACACAGACAGAAAGTGAAAGGATGGAAAACTATCATACAAGCCAATGGCCCACAAAAAAGGGCAGGAACAGCTATTCTCATATCTGACACGATAGACTTTAAAATAGATACAATTACAAAAGACAGGAATGGACACTACTTAATGCTCAGAGGATCAGTCAATCAAGAGGACTTAACAATTATTAACATCTATGCACCCAATGAGAAGCCATCTAAACCATCAAACGTCTACTGAAATAGCTATAATAATATATTAACAGCAACACAGTCATAGTAGGGGACTTCAACACCCCACTCTCTCAAATCTATAGATTATCCAGGCAGAAAATCAATAAAGACATAAGGGAGCTCAATGAAGTGATAGATAAACTAGAACTTTTGGACATTTTCAGAGTCATTCATCCCAAGACACTGGAATACACATTTTACTCAAATCCACATGGGTCATTCTCAAGGATAGACCATATGTTAGGCCACAAAGACAGCATCAGCCAATTCAAGAGCATTGTAATCATCCCAAGCATCTTCTCAGACCACAGTGGAATTAAACTAACATTTAACAATCAACAAAAGATTAGTAATAGTCCCAAAATGTGGAAGCTCAACAGTACACTTCATAACAACCTCTGGGTCAAAGAGGGAATAAAGGAAGAAATCAAAATGTTTCAAGACTTCAATGAAAATGACACAAGCTATCAAAATATTTGGGACACAGCTAAGGCAGTACTGAGAGGGAAGTTCATAGCTATACAAGCACACATTAGAAAACAAGAAAAAGCACAAATAAACAGCCTGATTGCACATCTTAAAGACCTAGAAGAAGAATAACAAAGGAACCCTAAAGCAACCAGAAGGACAGAAATCACTAAAGTTAGGGCAGAAATAAATAACATTGAAAATAAGAAAACCATACAAAAGATCAACAAAAGTAAATGTTGGTTCTTCGAAAGAGTAAACAAAATCGACAAACCTTTAGCCAGACTCACAAAACAAAAAGGGGAGAAGACCCAAATAAATCAGATAGTAAATGAAAGAGGAGATATCACAACAGACACCGCAGAAATGCAACATATTATGCGAGGCTTCTATGAACAACTATATGCCACCAAGCTAGAGAACCTGGAAGAAATGGACGATTTCCTAGATACCTACCAACTTCCAAAACTAAGTAAAGAGGAAGTGGATAACATGAACAGGCCCATCACAGCCAATGAAATTGAAACAGTTTTCAAAAATCTCCCCAAAAAATAAAAGTCCTGGGCCAGATGGTTTTACTAATGAATTCTACAAAACCTTCAAAGAAGAACTAATACCTCTACTTTTAAAAGTCTTCCAGAAGATTGAAGACACTGGAATACTCCCTTCCAGCTTCTGTGAAGCCAGCATCACTCTGATATCAAAAGCAGACAGGGACAGAACCAAAAAAGAAAACTACAGACCAATATCTCTGATGAACATAGATGCTAAAATACTGAACAAAATTCTAGCCAACTGGATACAGCAGTATATTAAAAAGATTGTTTATCATGACCAAGTGGGGTTTATCCCAGGCATGCAAGGTTGGTTTAATATATGTAAATCAATCAATGTGATTCACCACATCAATAAAAGCAAGACCAAAAACAACATGGTCATATCAATAGATGCAGAGAAAGCCTTTGACAAAATACAACATCCCTTTATGATCAGAACACTACAAAAAATGGGAATAGATGGAAAGTTACTCAAAATAGTGGAGTCTATATATAGCAAACTTACAACCAACATCATATTCAATGGTGAAAAACTGGAAGCATTTCCTCTCAGATCAGGTACTAGACAGGGCTGCCCAACATCATCATTATTATTCAGCATAGTGTTGGAAGTTCTTGCCATAGCAGTCTGGCAGGAGCAAGGAACTAAAGGCATACAGATTGGAAGAGAAGAAGTCAATCTCTCCCTATTTGCAGATGACATGATGGTATACCTCGAAAAACCTAAGGAATCCAGCAAGAAGCTTTTGGAAATCATCAGGCAATGCAGTAAGGTGTCAGGCTACAAAATTAACATTCAAAAGTCAGTGGCATTCCTCTATGCAAACACTAAGCTAGAAGAAATTGAAATCCAGAAATCAACTCCTTTTACTATAGCAACAAATACAATAAAATATCTAGGAGTAAACCTAACCAAAGAAGTGTTGTTAAAATTTTCGGGCTCTTGCTGGGCGGTTTAGCTTCACGGCGGGTAACAGAGACTCGGAGACAACGGCTGGGCAGGGAAGCTGTATTTCTTTATTCAGGAACAACGATTCATAAACTTACACAAACTAATCACCAAACAGAACTCTGCTGTCTCTTTGCGGCGGCGCAAGCACTTTTTCCTTTTCTGTAACTCGGGAACTCTCCAACTCTGGAACTCTGAAACTCTCGTACTTGAGAGCCCTCTGAAACTCTGGCACACTGGAACTCTCTCTTACTCTGTAACCCTGAAACTCTCGAACTCAGGAACTCTCGCACTCTCGAACTCAGGAACCCTCTCCGGGGGTTCCCTTTGGGGCGGGGCCAAGCAGGCCCGCCAAATTAATAGGACTCACCCAATTCTCTTGGCGGGGGAGGGCTAGAATAAACCAATGTAAAGCATACGTCAATTCCCCCTTTTCTTTTTAACTAAATGACTATAGTATCAAGGGTGTGGGGTGAACAGAAACATATATAACAAAAACTAGCATGTTGCCAAGGGAAGGCCTGAGGGGGCCACATCGGAAAAAAAAAACATTTCTTGCCTCTGGGGCCTACTTGCCTCGATGGGCAATTGCATGGGGGCAGGGAACGGCCTAGGGTCCCAAAGGCAGCTGGCTGCAACTTACTTACTATGAAACAAAACTTGTTATTAGCATATCTACTGCACGATCCAATGTTTCTAATAGAGAAGGAATTTGAGACTTTTACATATCAACAATGTCTTTTAACCTTTTGTTACACCCATTCAAGATGGAGACACACCCTAGGTGTGGGCCGGAGAGGAAACCTCAGGCATGAGAATAATTAGCATAGCCATTGTGAGATCTACCATTTCTAATAGAGAAGGTAGTGTTTTACATATCAACAAGTCTATTTAACCTTTTGTTTAGACCAACTTAGTTAAAATATATTGATTGTTAACTAATTTTTACCTCAGACTTTAAATGTAAGTTAATTTTATCTTTATGAGAATTACATTGAAAACCTTTTTCATGTAACTTTGACCACTAAGAATTTAGCCTTAAAGCTACTGTTTACCAAACTTTAAACATACACATAAACATGGTCATTAATACACAAGGAGAGAAACCTTTGTTACGAAGACATGTCATTTTAAACACGAATTTAAATCTGTACTGTCTTAGTGGTTGGGGGGGGGGTCACCATTCGGAGGTGGCTTCCCACGCAGCTCCATTCCCGAGCATCTCCACTTCTAGGAATTGCAGGTTGTGATCTCTGCACAAGTCTCTGCGTACTCCAGCTTGTCTGTCTTCAGACCAGACCGGCGGCTGGAGATCTCGTGTGCCCAGTTTTGGCAGGGAGCCTGGGGGTCCGGGAGGCCCGGGATGGTTCCAGAATTCATAGAAAGAGGGCAGGCAGGCCATCTTTGTAAAGACATATATACTGAAAATGATGCATCACTACTCAAGGAAATTGAAAAAGACACAAAGAAGTGGAGAGATATTCCATGTTCATGGGTTTGTAGAATTAATATCATCAAAATGAATATACTACCCAGAGCCATCTACAAAGTTAATGCTATCCCCATCAAGATCCCAACCACATTTTTTAGGAGAATAGAACAAATTCTACAAATGTTTATCTGGAACCAGAAAAGACCTAGAATTGCCAAAACAATCTTGAGAAAAAAGAACAGAACTGGAGGCATCACACTCCCAGATCTCAAATTATATTATAGGGCCATTGTCATCAAAACTGCGTGGTACTGGAACATGAATAGACACGCTGACCAGTGGAATAGACTTGAGAGCCCAAAAGTGAGCCCCTACACCTATGGACATCTAATCTTTGACAAAGGGGCTCAGACTATTAAATGGGGAAAGCAGAGTCTCTTCAACAAATGGTGTTGGAAACAATGGGTTGAAACATGCAGAAGAATGAACCTGAACCACTGTATTTCACCAAATACAAAAGTAAATTCCAAGTGGATCAAGGACTTGGATGTTAGACCACAAACTAACAGATACTTAGAGGAAAATATTGGCATAACTCTTTTCTGCATACATTTTAAAGACATCTTCAATGAAAGTAATCCAATTACAAAGAAGACTAAGGCAAGCATAAACCTATGGGACTACATCAAATTAAAAAGCTTCTTCACAGCAAAAGAAATTACTACCCAAACCAAGAGACCCCTCACAGAATGGGACTAGATCTTTACATGCCATCCATCAGACAAGATCTTAATAACCAACATATATAAAGAGCTTGCCAAACTCAACAACAAGACAACAAATAACCCCATCCAAAAATGGGGGGAGGACATGGACAGAATATTCACCACAGAATAGATCCATAAGGCTGAGAAATTCATGAAAAAATGCTCCAAGACTCTGATTGTCAGAGAAATGCAAATAAAGACAACAATGAGATACCACTTCACTCCTGTGAGAATGTCATATATCAGAAAAGGTAACAGCAGCAAATGCTGAAGAGGGTGGGGGGTCAAAGGATCCCTCCTCCACTGCTGGTGGGAATGTATATTGGTCCAACCTCTGTGGAGAACAGTCTGGAGAACTCTCCGAAGGCTAGAAATGGACCTACCCTATGACCTTGCAATTCCTCTCCTGGGGATATATCCTAAGGAACATAATATATCCATCCAAAAAGATCTGTCTACACATATGTTCTTGGCAGCACAATTTGTAATAGCCAAAACCTGGAAGCAACCCAGGTGTCCAACAACAGATGAGTGGCTGAGCAAGTTGTGGTAAGTATACACAATGGAATATTACTCACAATGCAATACTACTCAGCTGTAAAAAAATGGTGACTTCACCGTTTTCAGCCAATGTTGGATGGACCTTGAAAAAATCATGTTGAGTGAAATAAGTGAGAAACAGAAGGATGAATATGGGATGATCTCACTCTCAGGCAGAAGTTGACAAACAAGATCAGAAAAGAAAACAGAAGTAGAATCTGAAATGGAATTGGCATATCTCACCAAATTAAAAGACTCTGGGGTGGGTGTGGGTGGGTGTGGAGAATACAGGTCCAAGAAGGATTCAGAGGACCTAGTGGGGGTTGTATTGTTATATGGGAAACTGGGGAATGTTATGCAACACAAACTATTTACTTACTGTTGAATGTAAAACATTAATTCCCCAATTAAAAAAAAAGTACAATAAAAAAATTGTTATGTGGAAAAAAAAATTTGCTGCTTTGTTCTTAAAAAAAAAAGAAAGTAAATGTTGTTTCTTCGAAAGAGTGAACAAAAACACCAAATCTTTAGCCAGACTCACAAAGGAAAAATGGGAGAAGACTCAAATAATTTGATTATAAATGTAAGTGGTGATATCACAACAGACACCACAGCAATTCAGTATTTTATGTGAGACTTCTATGAACAACTATATGCCACCAAGGTAGAGAACCTGGAAGAAATGAATGATTTCCTAGATACCTACGAACTTCCAAAATTAAATAAAGACGAACTAGATAGCATGAACAGGCCCATCACAGCTAATGTGTTGTTTTTGCCGGGTTATGTTGTTTTCGCTGGGCTGGCTTCACGGGCGGGTAACAGATGACCAGGGACTAATGGCTGGGTTGTACGCAGTATCTCTTTATTCATGCAGGACACAGCACAATCTAAGACGAGCTAAGCTAAACTCAAGGTACTCTAAAACTCACAATGCTGTCTTTATATATACTTGCCAAGTAGGGTGGAAACAGGATGTGACATAGAGAGGGTGGAGAGAAAAGTGACTGGTGAAAATCAGAGTGTGACAAGGAGGGGGCAGAGCAGGCGAGAATCCTATCACTGAACCACCAATGCCCTGGAGTGCTTTATGTAAATGTAAAAGTGATTTATGTAAATAGACCAAAGCTTTGAATGGGATTAAATCTATCCCTATATAGGCATATGGTTAAGCAGAAGCCAGGGGGAGCTGGCATACTATCCAACACTAATGAAATTGAAACAGTTATTAAAAATCTTCCCAAAAATAAAAGTCCTGGACCAGATGTTTTTACAAATGAATTCTACAAAACCTTCAAAGAAAAACTAATACCTCTACTTAAAAAAAATTTTTTTTATTTATAAAAAGGAAACTGACAAAATCATAGGATAAGAGGGGTACAACTCCACAGAGTTCCCACCACCAGAACTCCGGATCCCATCCCCTCCCCGGATAGCTTTCCTATTCTTTATCCCTCTGGAAGTATGGACCCAGGGTCATTGTGGGATGCAGAAGATGGAAGGTGGCTTCTGCAATTGCTTCCCCGCTGAACATGGGCGTTGACAGGTCGATCCATACTCCCAGCCTGCCTCTCTTTCCCTAGTGGGGCGGGGTTCTGGGGAATTGGAGCTCCAGGACACAGGGGTTGCCTGTCCAGGGAAGTCTGTTTGACATCATGGTAGCATCTGGAACCTAGTGGCTGAAAAGAGAGTTAACATATGAAGCCAAACAAGTTATTGATTAATCATGAACCTAATGTCTGGAGTAGTGCAGATGAAGGGTTGGCGGGGGTTGGGGTATGTCTCTGTTTTGTAGATAGCTAGTAGGCATATTTTAGTTATATTCCAAAAGGCCTGTGGCTATACTAGTTTTTTTCTTTTCTGTTTCCCCTGAGACTAAAATCTGATATGCAGGTGGATCCAAGTTACTGGTCTTTGTGTCAATAATGAAATAATCTGGAAAGAGTCTAGAAATGGAAAAATAAGAGAATGTGAAACAAAGCAGGAAGCAATTGTGCTAAGTATATAAGGAGATGATTACTACCTGAGAAAATGGGACCCAGGGGTAACAGGCCAGCAAAGGCAACACAACAGGGACACTCAGGGCAGGCTCCTCCAGCAAGTGGGGTCTGGTATTGGACCCTTCTGTTTGACTGGTAGTGTCAGACACACCAAGTGACATCTTTTCACCTTCTCATCATTCTGTAATCTGAAGCCACTGCCTAAAAACTGCCTACCTGACTTACATTTCCAGACTTCTGTGGCAGTGCCCAGCCTTGTTTCAACTGCCTCGCATGGAATACTCAGGCTTCCTCTAACAATAGAAACTCAGAACAAGAGCTGGAGAGTTAGCTCACCATAGCAGAAACATGCCCTGCACCTTGGCTGCGTTTGGAGGTTCAAGCCCCAGCACTGCATGCAAATATAGTTCTGTGCTGTCTCCCCTTTCTCTGTCCTTGTCTTTCTGTCTCTTGATCTGAGTGATAGAGGCCTGGGAGTGGTGTTAAGTGTCAGGCCCCAACTTTCCAAAATAATAATAGTAAATTGATTAATTTTTTTAAGAGAAGAAACATATATTCCAATAAAACATTTGTACATGATTCTTTTTCTTCTAGCGTTTCCCCTTCTTCGTAGCCAGACAACAGCGTCAGGTTGAGCCTGATGTAAAGTTTCGAGACCTCCTTTGAATCTGGAGAGGTGGCAGTCATTGACTATGTGGGTCATAGTCTGTCTGGAGCCGCAGGGGTAGTTCGGGTCGTCTCTGGCTCCCCAGCGATGGAACATAGCTGCGCACTGGCCATGGCCTGTTCGATAGCTATTGAGGAGGGCCCAATCATAACGTGCTAGGTCAAAGCCGGGCTGACGCTTGCAGGGGTCTGTGATGAGGTGTTTGTTCTTTACCTCAGCTGACTGCCAACTCTGTTTCCAAGAGTCTGGAACAGAGAAGTTCAGTGTAGGCGTAGGGGACCAGATTGGGTGATGAGACGTCAAGCGTTGGACAGGGTGGGCGAAGATATCCGCGTATATTGGCAGGCGCAGTCAAGCGTAGACGTGGGAAATGAACTTAGATGATGCCGCATCCCAACGAATATCTGGCGGGGCGATGTTGCTAAGTACTGGCAGCCATGGAACCGGGGTGGAACGGATGGTTCCAGAAATTATCCTCGTGGAGGAATATAATTTGGAATCGACCAAGTGGACATGGGGGCTACGGAACCAATACTGGGGCACAGTATTCTGCAGCGGGATAGCATAATGCCAGAGATGATGATCATAGTGTGGCAGCACTCGCGCCCCATGAGGAGCTGGCCAGTCTTGCAATGATGTTATTCCTCGCGCCCACCTTTGCTGCAGTTTTTATGAGATGTTTGTGAAATAACAGAGTGCGATCGAGAGTAAAGCCAAGATAGACTGGCTGGGCTTCATGCCGGATTCTCGTATCGCCAAGCTGCACATTAAGCTCACGCAAGGCCGAGGCATGGTGTAGATGGAAAACAGATGATACCGTTTTTGCAGTGCTAGGGATTAGTCGCCATTTTTTACAGTAATCAGATATCAGAGACATGTCTTTCGTGAGTGTTTCCTCGAGGATGTCGAACTTGGATGCCTGAGTTGCACAGCAGATGTCATCGGAGTAGATGAACTTCCTTGAAGAAGTTTCTGGGAGGTCATTGATGTAAATATTAAATAGCGTAGGAGCCAGAACAGAGCCCTGGGGGAGGCCACTTGAGACAAGTCTCCATCTGCTAGACTTGTCACCCAGATGCACCCGGAATCTTCTGTTTTGGAGAAGAAACGATATAGTGTTGGCCACCCATGGAGGCAGACATCTTGAGATCTTGACTAGGAGACCACGGTGCCAGACCGTGTCATAGACTGCTGTGAGATCAACAAAGACAGCACCCATCTTTAAATTCTTCTGGAATCCATTTTCAATGTAAGTTGAGAGGGCCAGGGCTTGTTCGCAGGTAGATCTTGCTGGGTGGAAACCAGCTTGGGCGGGTGATAGGAATTTCTCTGTAAGAGGAGAAATACATGACAGAAGCAGCCTCTCAAGGAATTTGTAACACACGGAGAGGAGAGAAATTGGTCTATAGCTGGCGGCCAGTGTTGGGTCTTTCTTTGGTTTCAAAACCGCTATTATCTTCGCACGACGCCAAACTTTGGGCATAGACTCAGATTCCAAGATGTGGGACAGGAATGAAGCGAGCCACTTCTTTGCCGCGGGGCCCAGGTTAAGAATGAGTTCTGGGGTGATGTTATCATAGCCAGCAGCTGTTCCTGGTTTAACCCTCTTCAAAGCGTCTTCCAGTTCAGACAGTGTAAAGGGAGAGAGTTTTGGAGATGGACAAGATAACCGGAAGTGGGATGACCACTCATGGGAAATTTCTCTTTTCCAGACTGGGTCGATCTTAGCATGTCCAACTTGAGTTAGGTACACGATGTAAAATAGTAACATTTAATAATTCAGAGAATGCACCCCACTTAAAAGTTGTTTTTCTGGTTTTCTTTTTCCTGTGTCATTTCTTTAACATTCTACTGTGTGGCTCCTGTTTTTTCTTTCTTTCTTTCTTTTTTGTTTTTTCTCCAGGATTATCACTGGGGTTTGGTTCCTGTACTATGAATCTGCTGCTCCTGGAGGTTATTTTTTTCCCTTTTGTTGCCCTTGTTGTATACCTCTACTTTAAAAAGTCTTCCAGAAGATTGAAGACACAGGAATACTCCCTTCCAGCTTCTATGAAGCCAACATCACTTTGATATCAAACACACCCATCCAAAAAATTCTGTGTACACATATGTTCTTAGCAGCACAATTTGTAATTGTCCTGTCCCGTGGGACCTTCAACGTGGGTTAACCTAGGAGAGGGAGTGAGGACAAGGACAAGAGGGAGAGGACAAGAGATGCGAGAGAAATGAGACAAGTCAAGATTCTGATGAAGTCTGTTTATTAGCACCAAAGGTGCTGTTTTTAAGGCAGGGGGCAAGGGGGGGAGTTAACAGTTGGGGACTGTTGATTGAAGTGGTATGTTGTCATGGTAATCAGCAGTTATCTGGAAGGTCCTGGGTGATTCATGGGGAAATGGAGTTGGGAGACAGAAACTTATCTTTTAAGCAAGGCCTTCTGTGAACAAAGACTCTCTGGTCATGCCAATAGCAACTTTGAGGGCACATGTGGCTCCCCACATGTAATAGCCAAAACTTGGAAGCAACCCAGGTGTCCAACAACAGATGAGTGGCTGAGCAGGTTGTGGTATATATATATCCAATAGACTACTACTCAGCTATAAAAAATGGTGAGTTCACCGTTTTCAGCCGATCTTGGAAAACTGAAGAAAAACCTTGAAAAACTGATGTTAAATGAAATAAGTCAGAAACAGAAGGATGACTATGGGATGATTTCACTCTCAGGCAGAAGTTGAAAAACAAGAGCAGAAAAGAAAACACAAGTAGAACCTGAACTGGAGTTGGTGTATTGCACCAAAGTAAAAGACTCTGGGGTGGGGGTGGGGGGGGAGAATACAGGTCCAATAAGGATTTCAGAGGACTTAGTGGGAAATGGTATGCATGTACAAACTATTGTATTTACTGTCAAATGTAAGACATTAATTCCCCAATAAAGAAATTAAGAAAAATAAAATAAAAAGGGATTTGGCTGTGGCTGCATGGCATGAAATGGGCGGCCAGGAGCAGGTTTAAACAAATCAAGGTTTATTAGGGCAGCACAGGGGTGAATAAGCTTGTCTCATAAGCTCTCAAATTCATATCAAAATTTAGCTCCATGGGATATACAATTATCAGTGGAGGTATACAGGAGAATCTTATAGTTTACCAGCTAGTAAGTCACACATGTTCCTTTCCCAGGAGCAGAAGCCATGGCGGGCACCTCTCTCTGCCTCCACTGAGAGGTGTCTGAGCAGTAGAAGAAGCAGCAGCCAGTGAGGCCAGACATCAGCTGGCTGTGCTTTTTTTTTTTTGAACTTGTTTTTTTTTTATTTTAATTTTTTAAAATTTACTTATTCCCTTTTTGTTGCCCTTGTTTTTCTCTATGTTGTCATAGTTATTATTGTGTATGTCGTTGTTAGATAGGACAGAAAGAAATGGACAAAGGAGGGGAAGACAGAGAGGGGGAGAGAAAGATAGACACCAGCAGACCTGCTTCACTGCCTTTGAAGGGACTTCCCTGTACGTGGGGAGCCGGGGGCTTGAACCGGCATCCTTACTCTGGTCTTTGCACTGGTTGTGCTTATGTATGTATGTATGTATGTATGTATGTGTGCATGTATGCATGTATGTATTTATTTGTTGCCGTTGATATCGTTCGTTGTTGGATAGGACAGATTAATGGAGAGAGGAGAGGAAGACAGAGAGTAGTAGAGAAAGATAGACACCTGCAGACCTGCTTCACCACCTGTGAATTGACTCCCCTGCTCGTGGGGAGCTGGGGGCTCAAACCTGGATCCCCATGCTGGTCCTTGAGCTTCACGCCACATCCGCTCAACCCGTTGCGCTACCCCTGTACCCCCACTGTCTGTGCTTTTTAAGTCTGTTCAGTTCACCCACAATGCTTTGTGCATTTGCATAGACTGGATCCAACCACAGTCCTTTGAATACTATGTCTGACTGCCTATGGTCAGCCGG
Organism: Erinaceus europaeus; assembly: GCF_950295315.1. Taxonomy (NCBI): domain Eukaryota; kingdom Metazoa; phylum Chordata; class Mammalia; order Eulipotyphla; family Erinaceidae; genus Erinaceus; species Erinaceus europaeus. Next base: position 37,264,395 of record NC_080176.1, read on the forward strand.
TATACTGCATCCCAACAGTTTACTAGTCTATTTTACTCCAGAGTCTCCTCTTTTATTTTTTTAATATTTATTTATTACCCTTTTGTTGCTCTTGTGGTTTTATTGTTGTAGTTATTGCTGTTGTTATTGATGTTGTCATTGTTGGATAGGACAGAGAGAAATGGAGAGAGGAGGGGAAGACAGAGAGAAGGAGAGAAAGATAGACACCTGCAGACCTGCTTCACCGCCCTGTGAAGCGATTCCCCTGCAAGTGGGGAGCCAGGGGCTTGAATGGAGATCCTTTCATGGTCCTTGTGCTTTGCACCATGTGCGCTTAACCAGCTGCACTACTGCCCAATTCCCCCGAGTTTCTTCTTAATGCTTCCTTGTTCTACCATTTGATTAACCATTTTATCTTTCTCCATCACATCTTAGAGTCTAACTCTTCCAACACCACATAACCCTAAGTTGACCCTTGATGACTTCCTCCTAGGAGTCCACCTTTTTTTTTTTTTTTTGCCTCCAGAGTTATTGCTGAGGCTCAGTGCCTGCACCAAGAATCCAATTCTCCTGGAGGCCATTCCCCCCCCCCCCTTTTGTTGCCCTTGTTGTTGTAATTGTTATTGTTGTTGTTGATGTTGTTCATTGTTGGATAGGATAGAGAGAAATCGAGAGAGGACAGAAGACAGAGAGAGGGAGAGAAAGATAGACACCTGCTTCACCACCTGTGGGGATCCCAGGGCTGGAACGGGATCTTTATGCCAGCCAGTCCTTGAGCTTTGCATCATGTGTGCTTAACCTGCAGTGCTACTGCCCTATCCCCCAATCATTAAAAAAATTTTTTTTAAATCTTTATTTATTTATTGGATAGATAGCCAGAAATTGAGAGGTTGGGGGAGATAGAGATACAGAGAGACACCTGCAGCACTGCTTCACCACTTGTGAAGTTTCCCCCCTGCAGATGGGGATGGGGGGGTTCAAATCCAGGTCCTTGAGCAGTGTAACATGTGTGCTCAACCAGGTGTGCAACCACCCAGCCCTGAGTCCACCAATAATCACACCTCACTCCAAGCCTCTGTTCTCAGCTTGCTCTGTCTGTTAGCCAGCCTGGGAGAAACAGAATCACTAATACTAAGATGAGAAAGATTAAAAACAGTTGACATTGGCAGTCTTCCAGGAGGCTACCTACCTTATCAATATTTCTAAGTTTATTTCCAGAGTGAAACAAAAATTCAGTTATGTCACTGTCCTTGACTTCCATCACTTGGTGGATCTCCATTCCTTTCAGAATAAAGCCCAGTTTCTCAGCGTGATCTGTAAAATTCTTTCAGTTTTGCCCCTTTGCCCATCTCTTATCTAGATGACTCTTACTTTCCCAAAATTCCTACATCAGTAGGAACTTAACTGCAATTATCCAAATACTCTGTGACATTCCCTTCTCTAGGGCCTTGTTTTAGTACTGTTCACAGCTCTTGGAGTATTTTCCCATGCTGTCTTACCTGGCTACTTCTTTTCTAAGACAACTCAGATTTTACCTACTGGAAAACAGCCCTCCTTGCCTCTTTCTCCCCTGCCTGTTTCTGTTTATTTTGAAGAATTTACTCTGCTGAGTTATGAAGACTCAGTACATGATGAATGAGCTCTGTGCATATAGTATGTGTGTGTGTGTGTGTGTGTGTATTTAAATTAATCTATGGCTTAAAAGCCCTGAAATGTACTGTGTCCTCAATACATGCTGAAGTAGCTGGAAAGAAAAATTTTAATACTGTTCTGTTTATATTACCCTACATAATTTTGTCTTGCTATAAACAAGGACAACTGTGTTTTCTTTTTTAGGTTAGCTAAAATTTCAATTTGCTAGTTTCCATAAATCCAGCACCACAAATATATCAAACACAACAGAAATCAGTTAAATGTGTTTCCTTTCAAAGCAATTTGTGGGCTGTAGCAGGCAATATACACCCAAGAAACAGAAGTGGGAAGAAAATTTGTGGGGGAAGTCAGCAACATTCTCCTTCTGGAATTTTCTTTCAAGTTCTCTTCAGCTAAGAGACAGGTGGTAAAATGATGGACAGGGAGCATCATGGCTTCCTTGGTGACTCTTGCAAAGTAGCTCTCTCTGACTTTGGACTTTGTTCTAGGATTAAAGCCATTGTAATGTTTTCAGGGGAGCTTTCTCTCAAGAAGGGCAGTAATCAGGATTTTGCATCTCAAGGGAAGTGAAACATATAGGCTGCACTCATTTCAAGACCAGTCTTCCTTGAGTGGAAGGGCATGAGAGTCTCTTAACATAACCGTTATTCTATCTCTCCTACTCTAAAAGGGCCTTTGTTGATACATTATATTTTGAAAAATATTCACATTATATATTATTGTATCTATAGAATGGTAGGATTAATTTTTTTTGCCTGAATAAGTAAAAAGCCAGCAAAGAGACTTTAAAATGCTGAAAGTTAAAGGGGAGTTTAGTAGTGATTTTTGCTTTATTTTGTAAATCTCATCTACAGAATAATTCTAATCACTGTATCTGGATTAACAAGTACAAATCTAATGCCACACTTTACTACTTGTGTTATTTTGGGCTATCTAGTTAATGTCTCAGAGCATTTATTGATCTGAAATTTGGATATGAAACTGGTACCAATATATGAGATTTTCTGTGAGGAATGAATAAGTGATAAATATATTAGAAACTCTAGTAGTTCAGAGTGTAGGCTCTGTAAACTTGAAGCTTCAGTCTCAACATTTGAAACCGAATATATCAGAGATGACTGTGTTTTGGTCTCTTTCCTTTTTTATAATTTATTTTTTTATTTATAAAATGGAAACATTGACAAGACCATAGAATAAAAGAGGTACATTTCCACATAATGCTTACCCCCAGAGATCCAAATCCCCACCCCTCCCCTCATAGCTTCCCTATTTATCCCTCTGGTAGCATGGACCCAGGATCATTGTGGGATGCAGAAGGTGGAAGATCTGGCTTCTGTAATTGCTTCCCCCGAACATGAGTGTTGGCAGTTCGATCCATACTCCCATCCTGTCTCTCTCTTTCCCTAGTGGGACTGGGATCTGGGAAGATGGGGCTCCAGGACATATTGGTGAGGTCATCTGCCCAAGGAAGTCAGGTTGCCATCATGGTATCATCTGGAACCTGTTGGCTGAAAAGGAATTAGATATAAAGCAGAACAAATTGTTAACTAATCATGAACTTAAAGGCAAAAATTGCAGATGAAGATTTGGGGTCTTCATTTTGGAAAAAGCCAGTAGGTCTATTTTAGGTATATTCCCAGGGGCCCATAACTTTACTAGTTTTTGCCTGAGCCTGACATCTGATATGCAGGTGGACCCAGGTTATTGTCTGGGGAGATGTTGTCATAGTTGGAAAAAGGGCTAGAAATCTGGATCAGGGAAGAGAGTAGCTCCCAAATATGGGGAAATTATATAAGTATTGTTAACTGTAAACCCCACCAGCTTGATCTGGGACCCATATTCAGCACAGAAACCTATGTAACCTCTGCATCCCTGTAGGTCTGAGCTCATGTTCTGTGGTCATGGCTAGGAACATTCCAGGCTGCACTAATTTTGGGACCCATCTTCCTCAGGTAGTAGGTAGAGTATGTTCCAACCTTCTTACAGAAAATGGAACATTCCCTACCATTGTTGATCCACATTGAGGACAAGGTCTTATGGGGGCCCACATAGGGGTCCATTGTATTCCTGATGGAGATGACCAGTGACAGTGGCTAGAGGGGTCTATTAGAGGTCTAGGCCCATCATATTTGTGTGGGAACCCAGGACTCCCTGCCTAGGGCTCCAGGTGATGGGGTGGCCTGCAGTGACTAAAGAGTCATTGCTCTAAAGTATGCCATTCTCTTGCCCTTATTCAGTTTTTGTAGTCCTTACTTTGTCTGACACAGTTAGCTTTGGAGTAATCTGACACGGTTTCCTTTGGAGTGATTGGGGGACATGTAATAGGAAGTAGGTGAGGAGAGTGTCCATCTCTAAGTAGAAACTATTTCATTAGGTACTTAAAAGTATTTTTTCAGGTCTTTCTACTTGCCTGCTTCATTTATTGACTCACTGCAAATTATTGTGCACTTTTGCTTTAGGGTATATATTTTCCCCTAACTTATGGATACATGTACATATGCCCTATCTCATGGACCCTAACCTATATCTAGGTTTTGAGGTTTTGTTAAGAAGTGCACCACTAGAAATGGAATTAAAGAGTCCTGTGAGCTAGGATAGGTCTCACCAGAGTAATGAAGAGTTGACATTCCGTGTCTGAAGTCTCTGGACACAGTCTGAAGTGAAGCATGCTGAGGTGATACTGGTTGCATTGATTAGGTTGGGTTCAGCAGATGCAGTATCAGTTGGTATTAATTGAAAGAAGTACACAGGAAAGTGAGCCTCACCCCAGAGGATCCAGGACTGGTAGAAATATACCCACCAATGTGTCCTGGAGCTCAGCTTCCCCAGAGACACACCTTACTAGGGAAAGAGAGAGGCAGACTGGGGGTATGGACCGACCAGTCAACGCCCATGTTCAGCGGGGAAGCAATTACAGAAGCCAGACCTTCTACCTTCTGCAACCCTCAACGACCCTGGGTCCATGCTCCCAGAGGGATAGAGAATGGGAAAGCTATCATGGGAGGGGGTGGGTTATGGGGATTCGGTGGTGGGAATTGTGTGGAGTTGTACCCCTCCTACCTTATGTTTTTGTTCACTAATCCTTTCTTAAATAAAAAATTTAAAAAAAAAGAAAAAAAAAGAAATATAGGCTTTATAGAAGAAGTGGGAGGTTTCCACTAGTAGTGCAGGAGGTTTCCTTTGTCCCCATAACCTCTCCAGCATTTGTTGCTGCTGTCCTTTTTGATGTATGCCATTCTCACAGGGGTGAGGTGGTATCTCAATGTTGTCTTTATTTGCATTTCTCTCAAAATCAATGACTTGGAGAAATTTTTTAAAAAATATTTATTTATTTATTTATTTTTCCCTTTTATTGCCCTTGTTGCTTTATTGTTATTGATGTCATCATTGTTGGATAGGACAGAGAGAAATGGAGAGAGGAGGGGAAGATAGAGAGGGGGAGAGAAAGATAGACATCTGCAGACCTGCTTCACTGCTTGTGAAGCCACCTGCCCTGCCGGTGGGGAGCCGGGGGCTTGGACCGGGATCATTACGCAGGTCTTTGCACTTTGCACCACATGCAATTAACCCACTGTGGTACTGTCCGACTCCCCTGGAGCAATTTTTTATGTGTTTGTTGTCCTTCTGAATCTCTTCTATTGTGAATATTCTGTTCCTATCCTCTACCTATTTTTGTATGGGATCATTTGCTTTTTTGTTGCTAAGTTTGGTGAGCTTTTTATATATTTTGGTTATTAGTTTCTTGTCTGATGAATGGCATGTGAAGATCTTCTCTCATTCTGTGGGAGTCTCTTTGTTTGAGTGATGGTTTCTTTGGCTGTGCAGAAGCTCTTCTATTTGATGTAGTTCCATTGATTTGTTTTTGTTTTAGTCTTCCTTGCAATTGGGTTTGTATCATCATAGAAGTCGTGAGGTTTAGGTAGGAAAGTGTTCCAACAATGTTTTAATATAAGTATTTGGCAGTTTCTGGTCTAACATCCAGGTCCTTGATCCATTCAGATGACTTTTGTTTCTGGTGAAATAAGGCGGTTCAGTTTCATTCTTCTGCATATTTTTCCAGCACTATTTATTGAAGAGAACCTCCTTCCTACATTTAATAGTTTGGAGCACTTTATCAAAGATTAGTTGTGCATATATGTGGAGGTTTAGTTCTGGGCTTTCAGTTCTGTTCCACTGGTCTGTGTGCCTATTTTTGTTTTAGTACCAGGCTGTTTTGATGATGATGGCCTTATAGTATAGTTTGAAATCTGGGAGATTGATACCTCCATTTCTGTTTCTTTTCCTCAAGATGGTTTTGGTGATTCTAGGTGTTTTCTGGTTCCAGACAAATGATTGTAATTTTTGTTCTATTCTCTGAAAGAACCTTGGTAGAACTTAATTCTTCCAATCCAGGAACATGGTATATCTTTCCATTTCTTGGTATCATTTTTCTGTTTCTTTGAGTAATGACTAATAGTTTTCAGTATACAAATCTTTCACTTCTGTGGTCAGGTTTATTCCCAGATATTTTATTGATTTTGCTGTGACAGTGAATGGGAGTGATTACTAGATTTCCTCTTCTTTGGATTTAGTGTTTGCATAAAGAAATGCCATTGACTTTTGTACATTGATTTTGTAGCCTGACACCTTGCTTTATTGCCTAATAGCTTCCAGTAGTTTTCTGCTTGATTCTTTAGGTTTTTCTATGTATACTATCATATCATCTGCAAATAGTGAGAGTATGACTTCTTCCCTTCCAACCTGTATTCCTTTGATTCCTTTTTCTTGCCTGATTGTTATGGCAAGAACTTCCAATACTATGTTGAAGAGTAATGGTGATAATGTCTAGTCCATGATCTGAGGGAAATGCTTTCAACTTCTGTCCATTGAGTATGATGCTGGCTGTATGTTTGCTGTATATGGACTCTGCTATCTTGAGGAGTTTTCCATCTATTCCCATTTTTTTGTAGTGTTTTGAGCTTGAATGGGTGTTGGATTTTGTCAAAGGCTTTTTCTGCATCTATGGAGATACTTGTGGTTTTTGGTTTTGCTTTTATTGATGTGGTGAATGACATTGATTGATTTACGTATATTGAACCAAACTTGCATTCCTGGGATAAATCCCACTTGGTCATGATGAACAATCTTTTGAATATACTGCTGTATCTGGTTGGCTAGGATCTTGTTTAGTATTTTAGCATCTATGTTCATCAGAGATATTGGTCTGTAGTTTTCCCTTTTTGTTGTGCCCCTATCTGCTTTTGGTACCAAGGTAATGTTGTCTTAATAGAAGGTGTTGGGGAGTGTTCCTGTTTTTAGAACTTCTGGAAGAGCTTTAAAAGTATAGGTATTAACTGTTTCCTGAAGGTTTTGTAGAATTCATTTGTAAAGCCATCTGGTCCTGGACTTTTGTTGTTGGGAAGATTCTTAATAACGGTTTTGATTTCTTTGTCTGTGATTGATGCATTTAGGTTTTCTAGTTCTTCATCGTTCAGTTTTGGAAGGGTATATGTTTCTAGGAATTCTTCCATTTCTTCCACATTCTCTAGCTCAGTGGCGTATAGTTCTTCATAGAAGCTTCATATGATTTTTTTGGATTTCTGTGGTGTCTGTTGTGATATCTCCTCTATCATTTACAATTCTATTTGAGTCTTCTCCCCCTTTTTTTAAGTGACCCTAACAGTAAGCCTTCAGCTTAGACTGCTCCAGATTGGCTGCACACAGCCTCTTCCCCTTCCTAAACCAAGCAAAAACAAACAGTTACAAGAAGAAAATATCAAAGCACCTCCAGAGGGAGTTTAGGCAGTATTTCCCAAGGCAAGGCTGAGGCCCTGACTGGTCAGGTCACTCAGATAGAGAGAGCTCCAACCCCCTTCATAAAGAAAAAAAAAAAGCTTTGCTTGGGGAGATATCCCCTACCCTTGGATGGCATCCTTGCTGAGCCAAAATCTTGATAAAGAAATTAGCTCCACATGAAGTCTGCCAGGAGCAGTTGACCAGCCAGTGCAGGGTTGGTTTTGGAGTGGGCATGGGGGTGGTGGGTGCAGAAATAGCCAAGCCAAAAATCTCTTGTTTCCTTGCCGGCACTCCCGTGAGGTGAAGTCCAGCAGGAAGGCAAACTGACCGGTTCTCCTTCGCTTGCTCAAGAGATGATGTGAAACAGAGACAAGAGAAACCAGGGAGAATTGAGGCACTCTCATTTAATGGCAGAAGAACGTGGGTTTAAATAGGAATTCATACAAAGAACATATTTCAAACATATCAGAAATTACAGGTTTCTTAAAGGTCATCCCCCTATGGTAGGGGGCTGGTATGATAGGAATTGATGAGATACATAAAGGTCAAGACAATTATTCTCCATGATGCAAGCAACTTAATTATCCAAAGGTATTTGAGAGAAACATAGGGGTTAAGTCAGCAGGGTGAGATAGAGAGAAGATAAGCATGGTAGTTATCAAAGCTATAAGGAAATAAAGTTTGGTGCTTCACTACTGATGTCAGAGAGGTGTGTGATGGAGTATGCTTTCTCTAGTGATCAAAAGTGAGGTGGTTGTGTGAACTCTGGGTGATGATGTGAACTTTGAATGAACCTTAAGGCAGGCAGTCATGTGGCCTGCAGTTAATGGAGAGAGGCAGTGAGGTTTCTGTGAACTTGAGAGACTGAAAGGGAAGAACTAAGTGTGAGAGATGGTTTTTCTTCTTTGCTCATCTCGGTTGAGAGAGACTTACAAGGGGGTATCTTCTCAGACCTCCATCAAAGGATGGGGGGAGTTTCCCCTAAGCTCTATCAAGCTTACACATAACCCCACATTTCCTTTGTCCTTTTCAGCTTCTATTTGCTAGCCCACGAGTGGATTAAAGTATCTCTTCTTTGGTATCACCCTGGCCACCCCCTGCTCTCCTTCTGCACCTCTGGCCCCCAAATCCTACCCTCTTTAGAGATTCCCAGGTTGAAAGCAGCTTCCTTCCAAGCTCACACCAGGTGTTGTCTCCAAGTTGCCACCTTGGCTCTGCCCCCTCCCCCCCTTTTTTTTTTTTGCCTCCAAAGTTATTGTTGGGGCTCAGTGCCTGCAATGCAAATCCACTGCTCCTGGAGGCCATTTTCCCCATTTTGTTGCCCTTGTTGTTGTCATTCTTGTTATTGTTGCTATTGCTATAGTTGTTGGCCTTTTATTTTCCTCCAACTTTTGTTGCCTTTGCTATTGTTATCATTGCTGCTATTGTTGTTGTTGCATAGGACAGAGAAAAATCTAGAGAGGAGGGGAAGACAGAGAGGGGGAAAGAGAGCTAGACACCTGCAGACCTGCTTCACTACCTGTTAAGAGACCTGCCCTGCAGGTGGGGAGCTGGGGACTGGAACTGGCATCCTTACGACTGTCCTTGCACTTAGCGCCATGTGTGCTACCGCCCAGCCTTGTCTCTTTACTCTTCATCCCGTTTTAATTATCACTCATTATAGCAAATAAATACACCTCCTTTAAATGGAAAAAACTCGTAGTCATGCGTCACACTCTGTAAATATCCAATGCACGTAAGCTATCATATCTGCTCTTTTAAAATGAATGTATATGGCTTTAGATCAATTGGGGAAATTTTTCTTTGGAAAAAAGAGTTGTTGAATATAGAGAGAACAAAAGGGACAACTACTCCTGCTGGTCTTTGAGGTAATGATGAAAAAACTTAGTAGGGAGTGGGGTGGGGATGGTGACATACTTATTAGACCATGCATGCTACCATGTGTAAGGACCTGGGTTTAAACTCCCAGCTCCCACTTGCAAGAGGGAAGTTACACTAAAATAAGGTGGCTGTACTAGCACATAGCTTACCTGTGTAGTGTGCTGCTTTGCCATGTGTATGACCCAGGTTCAAGCCTATTGACTAACTTCATCGAAGGAATCTTTGGTGCTATGGGCTCTTTCAATCTCTCTCTCTGCCTTTCTGTAAAAAAAAAAAAATGGCCACTGGGAATGGTGAATTTGTTCTGCAGGGACCTCACTGGTAATACTGATGGCAATAAAAACAAAACAAAACAAACAAAAACCAAACTAAAAGCAATTTAGTTGAAGAGGACTTTCCGTATATCCTCTGACTCCCAACCCATTTCATCTGGATTGAGGCTGGCCTACCAGAAATTTTTTTTTAAAGAAATATAAATTTATTTCTCACATTTCTGTAGAGTAACAAACAAGGTCCAGTAAGATTTACTTCATTTAAAAAAAAAAGATGTACTTTATTTTAAGGCCTCTACTTTTTGAGCTTATAGGTGGCTGTCATCTTGCTGTGTGCTCACGTGACCTATTTTTTGTGAGCATGTGGGCAGACAACACGCACATTCTTTTGCCAGAGATATTTTAACACCATAAGAATCAGAAAAATGTCTAGTAAATGGAAATAGACTTTCAAAGATTCCTTAGCTTATCTGGAAAATTATTTTATATTTTTCCCTTGTGAAAGTTTTATGACTTCAGGCATATTTTGGCTTTATATCATGGCTTACTATTAGTAGCAAGCATGTGTATATAAGGAAATGCTGAATCTTAGGAATTCTTCACAGTGGCTTTAGTGAGAGTCTGAGACAAATGTGTGTCTTAAAGGAATCTTCATCACCCAGTGCCCCTTCTCCTCTGCCCATTGCCTCCCAGGGCACCTGCCTCACCAAGCATTTGCTCCACCACTTTCCTATGCCTTTCTTAAAAAAAATTTAATGCTTTTTTAATGAGATAGATAGATAGATAGATAGATAGATAGATAGATAGATAGATACCAGAGCACTGCTCAGCTGTGACTTATGGTGATGTTGGAGATTGATTGACCTTGGGGCCTGAGGCATAAAAGTATTTTTTCAAAAGCTTTATTTATTATTGTATAGAGACAGAGAAATTGATACAGGCAAGGGTGATAGAGGGAAAGAGACAGAGAAACACTTGCAGCCCTGCTTCACTGCTCATGAAGCTTTTCCCCCGCAGGTGGGGACAGGAGTTTGAACTGGGGTCCTTGTACACTGTAATGTGTGTGCGTAACCAGGGGCCAAGGCATAAAAGTTTTTTGCATAGCTTATACCATCTCCTCAGCAATCCTATACTTGTTTGTCACTAAATGATCTTCTTCTCCTTCTCCTTCTTCTAATTCTTCTCCTTCTCCCCTCCTCTCTTTCCTTCTCCTTTTCCTCCTCTTCTTCCTCTTCCTCTTTCTCCTCCTTAGTGAGGCAGGGCTCTGGAGAGGTGGGGTCCCAAGACACATTGGTATACAAATCACTTTTTAAGTTTACTTTATTGTTCTTCCTGCCAACTATTTACTCTGTCCTTGATATAACTTAACTTTTTTCTTTTTTTTACCTATTTCTTTTAATCCATGTGCTTCTGCTTCCCCTGTTCTTCTCAAGGATGTGCAGACTACTATCCAAACCCAACCCAACCCCACCCCACCCCACCCCACCCCACCCAACCCAACCCAACCCAACCCAACCCAACCCAACCCAACCCAACCCAACCCAACCCAGCCCAACCCAACCTAAGGGTGCTCTTACATTGTTGGTATGCATGAGACCCCTTCTGTTTCATTTGGTTTAAATCCCCCCTGCTTAACACTATTCTATTTACATAACCACTTCATTCTATTTATATAACCGCTGTTAACAAGTACCTCCCTCCAGGGCATTGGTTCAATCCCCACTGTTTCATGATATGTTTTTGCTCCACCCCCCCTCCTTGTCACACCCTGATCCTCTCCTTGTCACACTCTGATTGTCACCAGTCACTTTTCTCTCCACCCTCTCTATGTCACACCCTGTTTCCACCCTACTTGGCAAGTATATATAAAGACAGCATTGTGAGTTTTAGAGTACTTTACCTTTAGTTTAGCTCAGCTCGGCTTAGATTGTGCTGCGTCCTGCATGAATAAAGAGATACTGCCTACAGCTCAACTATGAGTCCCTGGTCGTCTGTTACCTGCCCGTGAAGCCAGCCTGGCGGAAACAACCTAACCCGTCGAAAACGACATTACATCATTGTTGCCCTGAAACTCTGCTTATTATCTGCAGGGGCAGTTCTCATCCTTGCCTCTCTAGATGGGATCCTTGGGTGGGCTGCACTGGTGCTCCTGAGAGTGTGTTAGACATGCAGAATTCTGGGTGTAGCCTGAGCCTGTTGAATCAGAACTTGTACTTTTAGTTTCCCTGGGTGGACACTTGGACATGAGGAGGCAAACAGTGCTGCTTAAACCAGTTCTCCTCTAGTCATTTATGGCAATGGACCATTTTTTAAAAAAGGACTGCTTTATTGGAAAAATGCTGATTTATAAGCATGTTGTCACAGGGGGACGCCTTTGTATCTCCCCCACGATAGGTGTCAGCATGAAGCACCCTCCAGCCACTTGTCATATGTTTCCACCATAGACCACCAGGCTCCCCTTCCTTGAGAACCCACTATACACACATGTGCACACACACATGCATACACACACATACACACACATACACACATATACATGCATGCACTCAGAGGCTTGGCTCTCATTTTATCATGTATTTAATGAACTAACTTTTTTTAATTAAAAAATTTTAAATTTATTTACTTCCTTTTGTTGCCCTTGTTGTTTTATTATTGTAGTTATTGTTATTGTTGTTATTGCTGTCATTGTTGTTGGATAGGACAGAGAGAAATGATGAGAGGAAGGGAAGACAGAGAGAGGAAGAGAAAGACACCTGCAGATCTGCTTCACTGCTTGTGAAGCGACCTCCCTGCAAGTGGGGAGCCAGGGGCTCGAACCAGGATCCTTACACCAGTCCTTGAGCTTTGTGCCATGTGCACTTAACCCACTGTGCTACTGCCCAACTCCCAATGAACTAACTTTTTTTTAGCATTAATAATCTGTCACAGGCCAGTGCCTTTGTAAAACCCAATAAATATGAAAAAAGAATTGACATAAAAAAACCTCAAGGCATAATATATGACAACCTTCATTTTAGAAACTGGTTTCAATAGACATCAGCTTATTCTTTCTTACCCCTCAGGCCTGGGCTGGGGAGGCTCTTCTGTTCTTACCTCTCAGATGCTTCACCTTCACAAGATGACTCCTTCCTTCCTTCCTTCTTCTTCTCCTTCTACCTCTCCTGCTCCTCCTCCTTCTTCTTCTCCTTCTTTAGTAGAACAATTTTTAATTTTAATTATATTTTAATTTATTTTGAGATAGAGACAGAGAGAAATTGAGAGGGGAGGAGTAAGTAGATAAGGAAAGAGACAGAGAGACATCTGCAGTCTTGCTTCACCTGCTTTCCCCCTGCGGATGGGGACTAGGGGCTTGAACCTGGGCCCTTGCACACTGTAATGTGAGCACTTAGCCAAGTATACCACCACCTGGCTCCCTGAAGGCTGCTTTTATTCTTGCCCACTCTTTTATGTTTGCTAATAAACAAAAGCTCAGTTCAGCTCTGGCTTATGGTGGTGAGGGGGATTAAACCTAGGACTTTGGAGCCTCAAGCATGAGAGTCTCTTTGCCTAACCATCCTGCTATCTTTCCTGCACTTGCCCACTCCTTTTTAATAGCTACTTTATCATGCTCTACTTCGTTATTTCATTCTAGTAGGTTATCCATCTTCAGTTAGGACTCGAGTAACACCAGCACTTTTACTCATAAAGAATGCTTTTCATT